>NC_092228.1:38998530-39301030 GCF_036320965.1 Panulirus ornatus | reverse complement strand
TCCACTGACAGCACGTCAACCCCGGTATACCACATCGCTCCAATTCACTCTATTCCTTGCCCTCCTTTCACCCTCCTGCATGTTCAGGCCCCGATCACACAAAATCTTTTTCACTCCATCTTTCCACCTCCAATTTGGTCTCCCTCTTCTCCTCGTTCCCTCCACCTCCGACACATATATCCTCTTGGTCAATCTTTCCTCACTCATTCTCTCCATGTGCCCAAACCATTTCAAAACACCCCCTTCTGCTCTCTCAACCACGCTCTTTTTATTTCCACACATCTCTCTTACCCTTACGTTACTTACTCGATCAAACCACCTCACACCACACATTGTCCTCAAACATCTCATTTCCAGCACATCCATCCTCCTGCGCACAACTCTATCCATAGCCCACGCCTCGCAACCATACAACATTGTTGGAACCACTATTCCTTCAAACATACCCATATATATATATATATATATATATATATATATATATATATATATAAATTATCTCTGGGGATAGGGGAGAAAGAATACTTCCCACGTATTCCCTGCGTGTCGTAGAAGGCAAATAAAAGGGGAGGGAGCAGGGGGCTGGAAATCCTTCCCTCTCTTTTTTTTTTTTCTAATTTTCCAAAAGAAAGGACAGACAAGGGGGCCAGGTGATGATATTCCCTCAAAGGCCCAGTCCTCTGTTCTTAACGCTACCTCGCTAACGCGGGAAATGGCGAATAGTTTGAGAGAAAAAAAAAAAGAATATATATATATATATATATATATATATATATATATATATATATATATATATATATGGGTATGTTTGAAGGAATAGTAGTTCCAAGAATGTTATTTGGTTGCGAGGCATGGGCTATAGATAGGGTTGTATGGAGGACATTGGATGTGTTAGAAATGAAATGTTTGAGGACAACATGTGGTGTTAGGTGGTTTGATTGAGTAAGTAATGAAAGGGTAAGAGAGATGTGAGGAAATGAAAAGAGTATGGTTGAGAGAGCAGAAGAGGGTGTGTCGAAATAATTTTGACTTATGGAAGGAATGAGTGAGGAAAAGTTGACAAAGAGGATATATGTGTCAGAGGTGGAGGGAAGAAGGAGTGGGAGACCAAATTGGAGGTGAAAGGATGGAGCGAAAAAAATTTGAGCATTTTGGGCCTAAGCATACAGGAGGATTAGAGGCGTGCAAGGAATGGAGTGAATTGGGATGTTGTGGTGTACCAGGGTTGACGTGCTGTCAATGGACAGAACCAGGACATTTGAAACGTCATTGGGGCCTGGATGTGGATAGGGAGCGGTGTTTTTGGTGCATTGCACATGACAGCTAGAGACTGAGTGTGAATGATTGTGGCATTTTTTTGTCTGTTTCCTGGCGCTACCTTGCTGTAGCGGGGGCTAGTGATGCTGTTTCCTGTGTGATGGGGTAGCGACAGGAATGGATGAAGGCAAGCAAGTATGAATACGTACATGTGTATATATGTTTATGTCTGTGTTTGTGTATATATATATGTTGATATGTATACGTGTGTATATGTGCTTGTATGGGCATTTATGTATATATATATATATTTGTGTATATGATTGGATGAGCCGTTCTTCGTCTGTTTCCTGGTGCTACCTTGCTGATGCGGGAATTGGCACCAGGAAAACTTACAAAAAAGGCCACATTCATTTGCACTCAGTCTGTCATGTGTGGTGCACTGAAACCACAGCTCCCTGTCCACATCCAGGCCCCAGGCTGCGTATGTGTATGTATATGTGTACATATTGATATGCGTGTGTGGACGTGTATGTATATACATGTGTAAGGGGGTGGGTTGGGCCATTTCTTTCGTCTGTTTCCTTGCGCTACCTCGCAAAAGCAGGAGACAGCGACAAAGCAAAATATGAAAAATAAATATTATTATCATCCTCATACTTTATTGCCATATCTCCCCTTTTTGACAATATAAATCTTAGTAAATTCAAGTGTGAACACAAGTTTCTAAGATGAAAGAAGTGCATAGGTACATACATTCTGATTCTTGAGAGGAAATTCTTTGTGAAAAATGAACATAAACACTCATCTTATTAAAACTGCAGACTGTTAAATATCATGCCTGAAAGCCTTACACCCTAAAAGAAAACTATAATCTGAAAGTAATTGGAATGTAATTAGCTAATACACGTGATATGTATGAGGACATCCTAAATTGCACCTCTTGTAAAATTCAAATCAAGTAAGAAAATAGTAAATAAAAAATCTCCATTCCTTAATCAATACCATGTACTTAATTTGCTCTGTGCTTTAATACTGGTTTTAATGTCCTTCACAGTAAACAGATTACACTTATGAAAAGCGGTAGAGACACCATGACCAGTACATTCTGGAACATTATTATACAACCCAGGCCCCCTTTTATATGGCTCCTACAGCTTCAAAGGTGCTCTCCATGCAAGAACAGGGAAAATGATGGGCTCCTTTGGAGTGAGAAGGTCTTCAATGAGACTAAACTCCTTTCTATCCACTGACAATAATAGAGCCTCACTGAAGGTAATAATTCACTTTTGGTGGAACCAACTGCAGGTGGAGTCTAGTAACAACATAATCATTATCTATAACTAATGAACTATAAGAGGTATGGGCATACATTAATCCAAGTCCAGGCTCCTCATCATCATATACAAATTATGTTTCCAATACACTGCCCCAAAAGCTCTCTCAGTACTATCTCCGACCAGTCACATCCATATTAAGAAACTGAACAAGAGGTTGTAAGGCATATCTAGTTACTTCTAAACCTTCCTTGCATCATCCTAGTTATGTGCCATCATCAAAACAAATGTAATATGTAATAGCAAAAGCAAATACTCTTACTTTGTAACTGGATGACACTGAGTACAGATAGTTTAAGTATCAGTTACTCAAAACAATTGAACATACGCTTGCAATCTAACACTCGCTGTAAAAAGAAAGTCATTATCTTTTCTTATTTCAAAATGTATCTATAGATATATATACAACATGGTGTCTTTCAAAGTTCTTCATTCCTGTGAAATCTTTGGTATAAAATCAGTCACCTTTTGGCAATAGTGAAGATCACAGAGTGAAATATCACCTCCAAAATACTGAAAGATCTTAAAGAGCAAGCAATGGGATACTTCCCAAGACAGCAAAAGCCTGTATAGTGGTAAGCAGTGCTCTTTACTATACAGTAATTAACTTTATCTAAATCTCTACATGATCTGATATGAAGAGTATAAACATTTACATTAACAGCACCTGGTTACCTGCCATACTGTGGCCATAAGAATTCAGTATAGTAATAACATGTACAGTATTTGAATTCCACTTTCTTTAAATTTTTTATCACTGAATTCCAACTTATGTTTTGGTTTTCTTGTTTTTCTCATCCTAATGTCGCAGTAGGTCATATTTTGTTTTATGAAGATTTTAGAAGTCTTCAAAGATACAAAAGTTATATATATATCTGATCCACAACACTGCAAGGGGATCTGAAGACACAATGAAGCTAGAGGTAATGGAATACATTATGTCAAGTAATCAAGATTGTTAAGGAAAGATTCTAGTGTACACAGTGAAGGTGTTAGTAATTTATGCAATCCATTTTCATCAATCTTAATTACATCCAATATAGCAGGTAGAATAACTCATATATATAAAATATGATAACATTCGATAAAATAGCTTTCATAAATAAGACCATATGTATCATGAATGGAAAGAATGACTCTAAGTAAAAGGAAGTAGGATCACTAACCTCAGATGCCCTTGGAAGCACTGTTATGGGAGGAGTGACAAAAAAGCCTTTCATCCATTTATGATTCTTTCTTTGACCATATTCACAGTTCAGCATAGTAGTCTATATTCTTATACAACATTCTTCTAAATTTACTGATTTCAATAACTATTCTTATAGTTTCCCATTAAAATCTCTCATGCTTCATCATGTCTACCTCAAGCAACTACCATCTTTTGACACATTCTTAAATCTATGTACTAGTAGGAGATGCCAGCTTTAAATCATGAAAAAAAACAAACTTCAGAAAATTAGAATATTACCTGCTAAGCCACACAGATGAAAATCCAATTTCAACTCTTAACAGCAAATAACTAAATAAGAATTTTAATTCAACGAATGTCATTTGTTTTTATGACCATTATGATTCATTTGGAAGTCATGTAATCATAAGAATACTAATTGCCTGTATTTTGGTATTAACTTATCAACATGTAAATATACAAGAAAGTCAAATAGGTCTTGATTTTTAAAGTGAGTTAACCCTCAGCAGGTAAAGGTCTATGGATTTATAAAAAATATTACTAATCCACTCTACATATAATCTAATCATATGCTCCTTCTATGAGGTGAGCCTAGGTCCAGACCAGAGGGGCAGGGTTGAATCCAATCGTCAAAAGTGGAGGATAAGAATGAGAAATGGGGGAAAGGGGAGTCTATACATGTTAGGTGTCTTCTAGGACCAGGGCTGGTAGGTAGGCACAAGGTGGGTTCGACAAAAAAAAATCTTAATGGCTTTTAAAGTTTAATGGTCTTAAAACTGCCTTGGTGTTTATGCAAAGTTTATTCTCATATGTTTGCTGACCAGATGAAAGCAACCCCCAAATGATGTTGTATAATCACTGTTTGACTTCTATCTAACGATTTACCAAACAAAAAGTTCAATGATTAAATAATCCTTCTAGACAATAAAAAAAACTTAACAACAGTGCCTCCAAGAATATATTTAAATGGTGAAGGTAAGCTAGTACATAAAATTCATATCTTGAAATCACCAGTATAAATCTCAAAGGATTTCTGTGCATATATGCTATGATTTACAGAAAAAACCATGATAAGTGGTTTCGGCCCTGAAATTCTTCATGATGAAATGCAAGATGGGATTCATCCATACATACAAATGATAATACTTTTTGTTAATCGTGTTTCTCTACTCTTGAGTGTACCAGTCTGCACACATTTTTTAAAGTGTATAATTGAAAAATCTGTGCCAGGACAACATTCAGCCTCAATATGAAGAAGGAAAAAAGATGAAGACAAAATCACTGAAGGGATCACACACATATTATTGAGAGTTTTCACTTTTAAGTGCTGTAAATAGAAAAACACTTTCTGAGATATGGTGGATATTTTCCTATCACCTATCAAAATTTCTCTTCACACAACTTTATAATGATATGTGAGTAACCTTACGAAGGATGATTTCAATGTAAGTTGTAAAGCAACTTTCAACTGTTGGTCCAAGGAAAACCAAAATAACAGTATCGAGATTATTATTTCTCTTTACTCTGAAAAACTTAAAAGCTCAATCTATGACTTTTATCACATGACTAGCATTCAAGTGGGAATCTCTTGTACTACAAAACAAGATTTATTGTGTTGAAAAATATAGAAGAAATTTATAATTTTCCAAAACATACCCAAGAAATTATATGAGAATGAAAAACAGGACACCATGTTATGAAGTATTTATGTAAGGTTCATGCACTTTCTAAACTAAGCTAAGAAATACAGCAATTAACTACTGTCCACACATATGTGTACAAATTTTTCAGAAATACATATACACAGACACACACATGGAAAATAGAGATTACTTACCTAACTACGAGTAACTTTGATGAGATTACGCCATAGGGCTCACCGTGTACCTCGCTCATTTTGAAAGCTTCCTGTTATCTACAGCCACATGCACTGCACAGCTCTCTATCATGTTTATCTAGAACCATCTTTAGCTAATTGTCCAGTCTTCTCTTCAGCATTTCAGCCTTCACTCCTTGCAGATTCCTGTTGCTTTCTCTTGTACATCTGATCACTTGAACTCCTTCAACATGAGTAAAGCCCATATACCCGTTTTTTTTTTCACTATCAACTTTACTTCATTGTCCCACCACTCACTCCCTTTTCTCACCTGCCCACTCATTTTCACAATCATTTCCCCACCCATAACATTTCCTCTTTTCTAAAAACTCTAAATATCTTCACCCTCAACACCACCAGGTAATGATTTGATATACCACCTACTGCACCTCTTGGAACATTCACATGCAAGCCTCTATTTGAACGCCTATCAATTAGTATGTAATCCAATAATGCCCTCTAACCATCTTCCCTACTCATGTACATATGCTTATGTATGGTTCTTTTTAAACCCTGCATTGCTAATCATCAACTTCTTCTTAGCACATGACTACATAAGTTGTTCACTATTTCTATTCACCGTACTGAAAACCCTATGCTCCCAATTATACCTTGCCAAATTACTAACTTCTGCACTTAAATCATCCATCACTGACACCCAGTCTCTTCCATTGATATTGCTGACACACTCACTCAACTGCTCTTAAAACACTTGCTTCTCTTCATCAATAATCTCGAGGCCATGTGATTAAGCACTAACAAGCACCTATCTCTCATAATCCACTTAAATTTCAATATACATCAGTCTGAAGCTCATTTCCTTATACTTTCTCATACATTCCCACAACTCCAGCTTCAGCAATAGTGCTACATCTTCCTTAGCTCTCACCTTCACATTAACCTCTAACGGTACCCTTAGGACATTCCCAAACCATTCTTCCTCTTATCTTTGAGCTTAGTTTCATATAAGAGCCAGAACATCCAGGTTCCTTTCCTTAAACATACACCCAGTCTCTCCTTTCTTCTCATCTTGGTTACATCCACACATCCCTGGCAGAGCCTTCGAGGAGTAAGAGTGCTCTTCACTTACCATATTTTTCCATTCCATCTTTTAGAAACTGAAACACAAGGGAAGAGTTTTCGACCCCGTGCCCTCACCCCTCTTAGTAATCTTCAGTGATATGTAGGGAATGTGAAGGTAGAATTTACTCTCCCCTATCCACTAAAAATATGTATACGATGGGAGAAAGAATTCTGCCTATATATATTCCCTGCATGTCACAGAAGGTAACTAAGAGGGGCAGGGGTAGGTGGAGGGAAATCTTCCCTTCCTTTACTACTTTCCAAAACAAGGATCAGATCAAGGAGCCAAGAGAGGAATTTTCCCTCAAAGGTTCTGTCATCTGTTCTTGATGCTACATCAATCACATGGGAAATGGTGAGTATGCATGAAAAAAAAAAAAACATAATTTTTTCATACCTGTTCAGTTTCTAGTATTAACAACATGGATGCATTGGGAACAAATGATGAAAACTGCATTTGTTCACATACATTCTCTAGCTGTTGTGTAATTCACCAAACCACAGCCCCATCCACAATCAGGCCCTACAGACCTTTCCATCGTTTTTACTGGCCGCTTCACATGCCCTGGTTCAGTCCACTGATATTGTGTCCACCAATGTGTACCATATCATTCCAATTCACTTTATCTCATGCACACTTTTCACCTTCCTGCATGTTCAGGCCCAATTAATCAAAAAATCTTTTCAATCCATACACTATCTCCAGTTTAGTCTCCTCCCTCTCATTGTCCCCTCTACTTCTGACACATATCCTTTTTGTCAACCTTTCCTCACTCACACTCTCCATAAAAAAAAAATATGGATGCACGGTGTGGGTCCAAGATGAAAAAGTTTAGAAGGTGGATGTGCTGGAAATATGAGGTGTGAAGAAGGCTGACCAAATTAAAAATGATAAGGTAAGAAATAAGTGAATAAATACAATGAGAATGTATGAGAAAGGGGAAGAGGGTTTACTGAAATGGTTTAGAATTATGGATATGAACAAAGAGGAGAGGCTGACTAAAAGGGTATACATGTCTTAAGAGAAGGAAGACAGGAGAATGAGGAAGGATGGGGTGAAACATGCTTTGAGTTCTATTTTTCTATAATTCTGATGTCTGTTCCTTCTGGGAGATCTCAAGCGAGTGGCTGTGGTGAAAGTCTCCACTTATCCCTTTCTTTACATGCCACCCTCACATACACCATACCATGCATTGTTTCCCCATTTCCTTCCCTCCAGTATTCTTACACTCCAATTTCCCTGTGTCACAGGTGCTCTACTACACCAAGCCCTTTAATCATACTATCATACACTCTCCTTGTAAACTCACCTGTCTTGCATTCTTTTCACAAGCCCAAACCACCTCAAAGTACTATGTTTCACCCACTCAAACATTCCACAATTAATTCCCTTTGCATTCCCTATCATACCAAATCTCTGATACGCCCCTCTAATCAATTTATTCATTCCATTTAATCAAACATGCTCCTCTCAAATAACTCATTCTACAGTCAGGATTCTTGACTTTTGTGGCTCATTCCATGACCATGTTTCGGCTGCATAGATTACAGTTGGGAGGACTATGTTGTCTCAATCCTTTCTCCACTTCCATATTTACACCTCAACCATTCATTATTCTATCAAGGGACCAATGACTCTTCTATCCAGTACAGCTTTCTCCCTTATATTTCTTCCCATATCAGCAAACTTACCAAGATTGCTCCCAAATACTTAAATTTTGTCACCTCTTCCAGCCTTTCTCCCCAGTATCTATAACAGTTCTGTATGCTTTCTTCTATCACGATTCAGGGCTTTGCAAAATCTATATTTTCACTCTCTTTCTTTTCAGACACCATTACTTTAGTTTTACTTGCAACATCTCTTCACTCTCAGAAAACAACACTACCATCTGCATACAGGTTCACTAGCCATCATACCTAACCAACACACTCCATTTCTACACTCCTTTTCTCTAGTTTTGCTTTCATCTCTATTACCACTCTATCCATCAATAGGTTAAAAAGCCACTTTTGTTTGAAAGTTTAGGACCTAAATAGGCATGAGGGTGTGAGGCATGCATGGGACAGAACGAACAAGACATATGTAGATTGTTGTGGGGGACAATATGCTGTCAATAGGCTGAACCAAGTCATATGAAGCTGTCAAGTTAAACCATGTAAAAGTCTGAAGGGCTTGGCTGTAGATGGTAGGCTCTGGTTTTAGGGCAATATACATGACAACTAAAGATTGGACCTGTGCAAATAAGGCCATTTTTTGTTGGAAGTGGCAACCTAGTATAAAAAATATACAGTATGTATATATCTAAGCTTCAACATACACAAGTTACTTATGTAGCCCTGGGACCCTCTTATGAGCAGCTCATGCTGCTTCGAGGCTGAGCTCCAGGTGACAGCCAGGAAAGGTGAGCTCTTGATAACACCTCTCTCCATCTGCTGATGATACAACCCTATTGATGGTGACTCTCACTCATGGTATTATCAACTGCAGGTGGAGTCAAGATACAACTTTCACATACGAACATACACACATATACATGCATACACTTCACAATTTAACTTTCAAACATCAAATATGACATATGGAGCCCTAAGTATTGCTCAATGTACTATCTCAATAGTTTTAACATTTTCCACTAGTTTCATGAGGTTTATTTATTGCTCATCATCAAATATTTACAACTTCCCGTTGAACTATGCATGATAGGGCAAGTTATGAGTTGAGGTAAGAGTATGATAGATGAATAAGGCAAACTTATATATTTGAAAGGTGATACTGACCAAGATAAGAAAAACTAAAGTGAAAGGGTTAATGATCATGTGCTCAGAGAATTATACTAAAAGAAAAAATTTCCATCATAAAATCATTACAATAAACTGTAATCCATGTGATCAGAGCATTTAAAGGGTCACATCAAACTAAATATCATGCCATGGAAATTCTTAAAGGCCTCACTGGAATCTCTTACTTTATGTTCTTATGTGATTCACCTGAAAATGACCTCTTCCCCTTCAGCTTTATTCACTTAAAATTGACCTTTTTTCCCTTAATGCATTTTTCTTATTTTTGTGGGAAGGCATCTATTTTCTGACACCTGAGTTGATAGAGTAAAATTTTCTGGGGTTGAAATTTCATGGAGAAATAAACCAAACTTTACCATTCTCAACTAAGACTTTATGAATTGGGGAAAAAGTGCCCTTCGACTCCTTAATTCAACAGATGTTGGATTTAACAACAGCTGTATCAATGATCCAATGAAAATCTGCCAAACAATCAATACCTGTGCAATATGCAGACTAACTGTGACCCCCACATGAATCCTCAGGGGCAAATAATTTATATGCAGAATAACTGTGACTCCCACATGAATCCTCAGGAGCAGAAAACTTAAGTTCTTGTATGGGTCTGGAAGAACTGCCAGTGCCACAACAATAAAACAGTTACAATATTATACCACTTGGAGAGTGCGCGAACAATAAAAATATGTATCAGTACTGTCTGATAATTCCCTCAAGCTGGGATACATACAAAGCCTAGCTGAAGAGAAAAAGTGAATTCTTGGCAAACTGTTCATCATAAAATAATGTCAATTACAAAATGCCTATCTTTAAAACTAATTTCTTCATAAGGCTTCAAAGTTTAAACTGGATAACAATAATGCTGAAACCATCTCATCCAAGCATTCCCAAGACAAGCAGATAAAATACAGAACTTTCCCTATTACCCACTTTGCAGTGCTATGTTCCATCACTTCCTTAATTCATCATATCATCCTCAGAATTAAGTGCAAAGCTGAGAAAAGTACACACAAGAGTCTACAAGTGAGTATTTAGTTTCCATCATTCTTGACTGATTTAAGGAATATATCAAGACCGCAAAGGATTATCTAACATCTGTGAAGGAATAATATGGGCAAACGTTTTTTTCATCCAACTGACAGACCTAAGGCAAAATTACATTTATGGAACACATCATACACCAGACAAGCCTGTCTATTACCTCAAGTGGTTATTAGAGAGACTCATACCGATAGGTATATTATTTGCAACACTAGTATGTCCAGTTAGTAACACTGAATAAATCAAGTTATATCTGGTATTTCTTAACATTCTTGGAATTACATATTTTTTCCTTTACAATACCTGGAAAAATTATCATCAGAAACACTTCCACTACATACTAATTATGGCTTGACATCAAAATAGGCCCTTACCTTTAATGGATAACAGGGAAAAGACTGCATAGGAATTCCCATCTTGGATACATTCAACAAATGGCAACAACAAATGATCAAATAATAAATTATCTTACACTACAGCAGAACACAAGCAGCATGCCTCCATCTTTAGCATGCTTGAGGTTAATTCTGTTGCAGTTGACTGGTACTCTGCTAAAATATAACCCATTTCTGGTCCCAACACTGACTATCAGGTGCCTCCTCATCACTTACCTGTTACCATGCCTACCCTATGCCATCACAGTCCAGAGTGTAGCACCACAGAATCTGGCTGAGGTGATAATACACTTTCCTAATGAACACTATAGTTATTGCCAAAGCTTGGTAGCCAGAGTGGTGTTACCAACCCCAAATCCACTTGTGGTGACTGGACCAGGCATTGGCTGAGAGACAACACCACTCACACCACCAGCTGGAACACTGCTGACACCTATCCCACCGACCATTCCTGTCATGCTTCCTCCTATACCATGGGCCTGGCCAATCACTGGGGGTTGTCCACTTATGTTGATATTTGTCATCTGGGACTGCATCTGAAAGGTAGTTAGAAAATCACTTATCCTGGTCCTTTTCTTCAGCTCCAGAATTACTTCCTATTCTTTGTCCTATATTTCCTTCATTATTGTATGGTCTCTGAGTACTGGGGGTATCTCTTGATCTACCCAATCTTCCCAGAGAAGACCCATCTGCCTCCTCTCCACTACATGTGCTTTTTCTCCTCTGGCTGATTTCTTTCTTAACTCCTTTGATATTCTTAATTCCAAATATATTTCAACCATACTTTCTATGTTCTAAAGCCCTATGAACATTCAAAAGCCTAACTAATTAGTCAACAGCAATGTCACCCATTTTTATGGGAAACTTAACTGCACTACCATCCATTCCAACCACTTTCTCATACTTAATCTTGCAGAAGGTTTTCCAACTTCCTCTCTACTAAACAAATTATTTGCATGCCAACTTATCCCAAATGCACTATGACCACCTCTCTACCATTCAATACATTTACCAGACCTTCAGAATGCTCACTCCATCCCTTTTTTACATCCCATCCACTTTCCTCACTGTCACACCCACTTGGTTTCTTGTTCTCCCACTATTTACCTCATTTTGGAAATTTTCCTGTTCTCTTTGAAGTTTATCAATTATCTCTCACCTCATCTCTCAATAATATTAATTAAATTCTTACTGGACATATATACAAGTATGATAAAAAGACATTTCTTTTTCCTTATAACATCAAATTTACATTCAAAAGAATTTCAAGAAACACTGCAGAGGAAATTTACTGAAATATTCACATTACTGAAATATTCAGTATGTGAGAATGTGAGAAATACTTAGATAAACACATGGATTTGTATGTAGCATTTATGGATCTCTCCTGGAGAAGCATATGATAGAGTTGACAGAGATGCTTTGTGGAAGGTATTAAGAATATATGGTGCGGGAGGTAAGTTGTTAGAAGCAGTGAAAAGTTTTTATCAAGGCCATAAGGCATGTGTACGTGTAGGAAGAAAGGAAAGTGATTGGTTCTCAGTGAATGCTAGTTTGCGGCAGGGGTGCGTGATGTCTCCATGGTTGTTTAATTTGTTTATGGATGGGGTTGTTAGGGAGGTGAATGCAAGAGTTTTAGAAAGAGGGGCAAGTATGCAGTCTGTTGTGGATGAGAGAGCTTGGGAAGTGAGTCACTTGTTGTTCGCTGATGATACAGTGCTGGTGGCTGACTCGGGTGAGAAACTGCCGAAGCTGGTGACTGAGTTTGGTAAAGTGAATGAAAGAAGAAAGCTGAGAGTAAATGTGAATAAGAGTAAGGTTATTAGGTACAGTAGGGTTGAGGGACAAGTCCATTGGGAGGTAAGTCTGAATGGAGAAAAACTGGAGAAAGTGAAATGTTTTAGATATCTGGGAGTGGATTTGGCAGCAGATGGAACCATGGAAGCGGAAGTGAATCATACGGTTGGGGAGAGGGCAAAAGTTCTGGGAGCGTTGAAAAAAGTGTGGAAGTCGAGAACGTTATTTTGGAAAGCAAAAGTGGATATGTTTGAAGGAATAGTGGTTCCAACAATGTTAAATGGTTGTGAGGCGTGGGCTATAAATAGAGTTGTGCGGAGAAGGGTGGATGTGTGGTAATAAAAAGAGTGTGGTTGAGAGAGCAGAAGAGGGTGTTTTGAAATGGTTTGGGCACATGGAGAGAATGAGTGAAGAAAGATTGACAACGAGGATATATGTGTCAAAGGTGGAGGGAACGAGAAGTGGGAGACCAAATTGGAGGTGAAAAGATGGAGTGAAAAAGATTTTGAGTGATCGGGGCCTGAACATACAGGAGGGTGAAAGGCGTGCAAGGAATAGATTGAACTGGAACGATGTGGTATACCAGGGTCGACGTGCTGCCAATAGATTGAACCAGGGCATGTGAAGCGTCTGGGGTACACCAAGGGAAGTTTTGTGGGGCCTGGATGTGGAAAGGGAGCCGTGGTTTCGGTGCATTATACATGAGAGCTAGAGACTGAGTGTGAACGAATGTGGCCTTTGTTATCTTTTCCTCGCGCTACTCCGCGCACATGCGGGGGGGGGGGGGTATTTCATGTGTGGTGGGGTGGCGACAGGAATGAATAAGGGCAGACAGCATGAATTATGTGCAGGTGTATACGTATATGTATATGTCTCTGTGTGTGTATATATATATATGTATACGTTGAGTTGTATAGGTATGTATATATGCATGTGGACGTGTATGTATGTACATGTGTATGTGGATGGGTTGGGCCATTATTTTGTCTGTTTTTTGCGCTACCTCGCTGATGCAGGAGACAGCGACAAAGTATAATAATAATAATAATAATAATAATAATAATAATAATAATAATTTTATTTTTTTTTTATTATACTTTGTCGCTGTCTCCCGCGTTTGCGAGGTAGCGCAAGGAAACAGACGAAAGAAATGGCCCAACCCCCCCCCCATACACATGTATATACATACGTCCACACACGCAAATATACATACCTACACAGATTTCCATGGTTTACCCCAGACGCTTCACATGCCCTGCTTCAATCCACTGACAGCACGTCAACCCCGGTATACCACATCGCTCCAATTCACTCTATTCCTTGCCCTCCTTTCACCCTCCTGCATGTTCAGGCCCCGATCACACAAAATCTTTTTCACTCCATCTTTCCACCTCCAATTTGGTCTCCCTCTTCTCCTTGTTCCCTCCACCTCCGACACATATATCCTCTTGGTCAATCTTTCCTCACTCATTCTCTCCATGTGCCCAAACCACTTCAAAACACCCTCTTCTGCTCTCTCAACCACGCTCTTTTTATTTCCACACATCTCTCTTACCCTTACATTACTTACTTGATCAAACCACCTCACACCACATATTGTCCTCAAACATCTCATTTCCAGCACATCCACCCTCCTGCGCACAACTCTATCCATAGCCCACACCTCGCAACCATACAACACTGTTGGAACCACTATTCCTTCAAACATACCCATTTTTGCTTTCCGAGATAATGTTCTCGACTTCCAAACATTCTTCAAGTCTCCCAGGATTTTCACCCCCTTCCCCACCCGTATGATTCACTTCTGATTCCATGGTTCCATCCGCTGCCAGATCCACTCCCAGATATCTAAAACACTTTACTTCCTCCAGTTTTTCTCCATTCAAACTTACCTCCCAATTGACTTGAACCTCAACCCTACAGTACCTAATAACCTTACTCTTATTCACATTTACTCTTAACTTTCTTCTTTCACACACTTTACCAAACTCAGTCACCAGCTTCTGTAGTTTCTCACATGAATCAGCCACCAGCGCTGTATCATCAGCAAACAACAACTGACTCACTTCCCAAGCTCTCTCATCCACAACAGACTGCATACTTGCCCCTCTTTCCAAAACTCTCGCATTCACCTCCCTAACAACCCCATCCATAAACAAATTAAACAACCATGGAGACATCACACACCCCTGCCGCAAACCTACATTCACTGAGAACCAATCACTTTCCTCTCTTCCTACACGTACACATACCTTACATCCTCGATAAAAACTTTTCACTGCTTCTAACAACTTGCCTCCCACACCATATATTCTTAGTACCTTCCACAGAGCATCTTTATCAACTCTATCATATGCCTTCTCCTGATCCATAAATGCTACATACAAATCCATTTGCTTTTCTAAGTATTTCTCACATACATTCTTCAAAGCAAACACCTGATCCACACATCCTCTACCACTTCTGAAACCACACTGCTCTTCCCCAATCTGATGCTCTGTACATGCCTTCACCCTCTCAATAATAATAATAATAATAAAATTCAGTATACTGAGATGGAAGGCAATCTCTAACTGAGGACCTCCTGAAACAGGTAAACATGTTTCTAATGACCCCACAAACTGCTCAGAAGAATATATTTGTACAAAGTAGCAAAAGAACCAGAACTGTGAAATTTGGCAAGCACTTTTCCAAGTGTGTTTACATTCATTTGTAACAGAAAACGTACTATACAGTGCTGCATAAAAATGCACTTTAACATCTTTTGCTGCCATGGCAACTTCTCCTAGTAAATTAAGAAAGCATGTTTATCACTTGCTTCATAGCCCAAGCAACATGAAAGCTTTTCATTTGAATATCACACTCCACTTGAGTAGCTATAACAAATATACATGTGTTACAAAACCTTTTAACAATGCAAAGGCACATTGCCAGTGGTATGGCAGATGATTACATTACATGTATATTTAATGAACTAAAATAATTCTGATTCTTAAAAATATCTAATCAGTTGTATTAGTACATTAAACTGCAATGAACAGATGAAGCAAACTTCTGTTAACTACAAGCAATAGCTCAATACCAAAGGCTGACAGAAATAAATAAAATACATGTCTAAAGATTTAATTTTCTAATAGCATCATCTAATGAACATGCATAAGCAATACAAGGAATTAAGTAACATACCTGAGCAAATGGGTTGGCTGCAGACAGCTGTATGGATGTGGGCACAGCCTGAGGCATTCCATTGGCAAAGAAAGGATTTGGGGGACCTGCTCCTCCTGTCATTCCAGCCTGCACCATAATTAAGAAACTAATCAATTAATCATTTAGCTACAATTATTACATATCTATTTATATCTCTGATGCCTGTCCCAATTGGAACTCCCTCAATGGGGTGGCCACGGCAACAAAGTCTCCATGACTAGTGAACTCTAGTGCCACTTCTTAGCCTTTAGTGACTCACCCTTTAATAGGCCACTGTCAGAGGGAAAGTCTAGAGCAGTATTTGAAGAGGCTCCTACCTAATGTTCCTACTGACTACTGCCTAATGCTCATGCCTAATGTTCCTACCTACTACTTTTACCTAATGTTTCTAACTACTAATCCTACCAACTACTTCTATCTATTGCTCCCACCATACTGGCAAAAGGCAGGGCTACCACAAGAAAATCTAGAGATATGACAAATGAGCTGTAAGAGTTAAGTGTCATCAAGTGTTATGTGTGACAAGGAGAGATTGCATGCTTGTAAACAGAATACTAGTAGCCTGTGTGCAGGTTAAGCAAAAAGAAAAGACAGTTACCTGGGTCACTGGAGTGCAGCTACCAATTTTCTATAGTGCAAATAGGTCTAAAGATGTAACCTAACTGAAGAAAGAATTATGCAATCATGGATCAGCATCAATGGCCAGGTATTCAAGGAATGAATCCCTCTGTATGTCATAGTGAATGGTAAAGTCATAAAAATCTCTTGGACTTTGCCAACACACTTTGCATTATGACATATCTACTTTTTTATTATACATAATTGCTGTTTCCTGCACGTTATTTTTTTTTTTTTTATTATACTTTGTCGCTGTCTCCCGCGTTTGCGAGGTAGCGCAAGGAAACAGACGAAAGAAATGGCCCAACCCCCCCATACACATGTATATACATACGTCCACACACGCAAATATACATACCTACACAGCTTTCCATGGTTTACCCCAGACGCTTCACATGCCTTGATTCAATCCACTGACAGCACGTCAACCCCGGTATACCACATCGCTCCAATTCACTCTATTCCTTGCCCTCCTTTCACCCTCCTGCATGTTCAGGCCCCGATCACACAAAATCTTTTTCACTCCATCTTTCCACCTCCAATTTGGTCTCCCTCTTCTCCTCGTTCCCTCCACCTCCGACACATATATCCTCTTCGGTCAATCTTTCCTCACTCATTCTCTCCATGTGCCCAAACCACTTCAAAACACCCTCTTCTGTTCTCTCAACCACACTCTTTTTATTTCCACACATCTCTCTTACCCTTACTTTACTTACTCGATCAAACCACCTCACACCACACACTGTCCTCAAACATCTCATTTCCAGCACATCCATCCTCCTGCGCACAACTCTATCCATAGCCCACGCCTCGCAACCATACAACATTGTTGGTACCACTATTCCTTCAAACATACCCATTTTTGCTTTCCGAGATAATGTCCTCGACTTCCACACATTCTTCAAGGCCCCCAGAATTTTCGCCCCCTCCTCCACCCTATGATCCACTTCCGCTTCCATCCGCTGCCAGATCCACTCCCAGATATCTAAAACACTTCACTTCCTCCAGTTTTTCTCCATTCAAACTCACCTCCCAATTGACTTGACCCTCAACCCTACTGTACCTAATAACCTTGCTCTTATTCACATTTACTCTTAACTTTCTTCTTCCACACACTTTACCAAACTCAGTCACCAGCTTCTGCAGTTTCTCACATGAATCAGCCACCAGCGCTGTATCATCAGCGAACAACAACTGACTCACTTCCCAAGCTCTCTCATCCCCAACAGACTTCATACTTGCCCCTCTTTCCAAAACTCTTGCATTTACCTCCCTAACAACCCCATCCATAAACAAATTAAACAACCATGGAGACATCACACACCCCTGCCGCAAACCTACATTCACTGAGAACCAATCACTTTCCTCTCTTCCTACACGTACACATGCCTTACATCCTCGATAAAAACTTTTCACTGCTTCTAACAACTTTCCTCACACACCATATATTCTTAATACCTTCCACAGAGCATCTCTATCAACTCTATCATATGCCTTCTCCAGATCCATAAATGCTACATACAAATCCATTTGCTTTTCTAAGTATTTCTCACATACATTCTTCACAGCAAACACCTGATCCACACATCCTCTACCACTTCTGAAACCACACTGCTCTTCCCCAATCTGATGCTCTGTACATGCCTTCACCCTCTCAATCAATACCCTCCCATATAATTTACCAGGAATACTCAACAAACTTATACCTCTGTAATTTGAGCACTCACTCTTATCCCCTTTGCCTTTGTACAATGGCACTATGCACGCATTCCGCCAATCCTCAGGCACTCACCATGAGTCATACATACATCAAATAACCTTACCAACCAGTCAACAATACAGTCACCCCCTTTTTTAATAAATTCCACTGCAATACCATCCAAGGCTCAGAGTGGGGTGCCTAAATGTGTGTGGATGTAACCAAGATGTGAAAAAAGGAGAGATAGGTAGTATGTTTGAGGAAAGGAACCTGGATGTTTTGGCTCTGAGTGAAACGAAGCTCAAGGGTAAAGGGGAAGAGTGGTTTGGGAATGTCTGGGGAGTAAAGTCAGGGGTTAGTGAGAGGACAAGAGCAAGGGAAGAAGTAGCAATACTCCTGAAACAGGAGTTGTGGGAGTATGTGATAGAGTGTAAGAAAGTAAATTCTCGATTAATATGGGTAAAACTGAAAGTTGATGGAGAGAGGTGGGTGATTATTGGTGCATATGCACCTGGGCATGAGAAGAAAGATCATGAGAGGCAAGTGTTTTGGGAGCAGCTGAATGAGTGTGTTAGTGGTTTTGATGCACGAGACCGGGTTATAGTGATGGGTGATTTGAATGCAAAGGTGAGTAATGTGGCAGTTGAGGGAATAATTGGTATACATGGGGTGTTCAGTGTTGTAAATGGAAATGGTGAAGAGCTTGTAGATTTATGTGCTGAAAAAGGACTGATGATTGGGAATACCTGGTTTAAAAAGCGAGATATACATAAGTATACTTATGTAAGTAGGAGAGATGGCCAGAGAGCGTTATTGGATTACGTGTTAATTGACAGGCGTGCGAAAGAGAGACTTTTGGATGTTAATGTGCTGAGAGGTGCAACTGGAGGGATGTCTGATCATTATCTTGTAGAGGCTAAGGTGAAGATTTGTATGGGTTTTCAGAAAAGAAGAGTGAATGTTGGGGTGAAGAGGGTGGTGAGAGTAAGTGAGCTTGGGAAGGAGACCTGTGTGAGGAAGTTCCAGGAGAGACTGAGTACAGAATGGAAAAAGGTGAGAACAATGGAAGTAAGGGGAGTGGGGGAGGAATGGGATGTATTTAGGGAATCAGTGATGGATTGCACAAAAGATGCTTGTGGCATGAGAAGAGTGGGAGGTGGGTTGATTAGAAAGGGTAGTGAGTGGTGGGATGAAGAAGTAAGAATATTAGTGAAAGAGAAGAGAGAGGCATTTGGACGATTTTTGCAAGGAAAAAATGCAATTGAGTGGGAGATGTATAAAAGAAAGAGACATGAGGTCAAGAGAAAGGTGCAAGAGGTGAAAAAAAGGGCAAATGAGAGTTGGGGTGAGAGAGTATCATTAAATTTTAGGGAGAATAAAAAGATGTTCTGGAAGGAGGTAAATAAAGTGCGTAAGACAAGGGAGCAAATGGGAACTTCAGTGAAGGGCGCAAATGGGGAGGTGATAACAAGTAGTGGTGATGTGAGAAGGAGATGGAGTGAGTATTTTGAAGGTTTGTTGAATGTGTTTGATGATAGAGTGGCAGATATAGGGTGTTTTGGTCGAGGTGGTGTGCAAAGTGAGAGGGTTAGGGAAAATGATTTGGTAAACAGAGAAGAGGTAGTGAAAGCTTTGCGGAAGATGAAAGCCGGCAAGGCACATGTTATTATTATCATCATTATTATCATTTATCATACTTTGTCGCTGTCTCCCACACTGGCGAGGTGGCGCAAGGAAACAGACAAAAGAATGGCCCAACCCATTCACATACACATGTATATACATACACGTCCACACATGCACATATACAAACCTATACATTTCAACATATATATACACAGACACATACATATATACACATGCACATAATTCATACTTGCTGCCTTTATATATTCCCGTCGCCACCCCGCCACACATGAAATGACAACCCCCTCCCCCCGCACATGCACGAGGTAGTGCTAGAAAAAGACAACAAAGACCACATTCATTCACACTCAATCTCTAGCTGTCATGTATAATGCACCAAAACCACAGCTCCCTTTCCACATCCAGGTCCCACAAAACTTTCCATGGTATACCCTAAGTGCTTCACATGCCCTGGTTCAATCCATTGACAGCATGTCGACCCCGGTATACCACATTGTTCCAATTCACTCTATTCCTTGCATGCCTTTCACCCTCCTGCATGTTCTGGCCCCGATTGCTCAAAATCTTTTTCATTCCATCCTTCCACCCCCACTTTGGTCTCCCACTTTTCCTCGTTCCCTCCACCTCTGAATGAAATACACACTCTTCTGCTCTCTCGACTACACTTTTTTTATTACCACACATCTCTCTTATCCTTTCATTACTTACTCTATCAAACCACCTCACACCACATATTGTCCTCAAACATTTCTTTTCCAACACATCCACCCTCCTCCGCACAACCCTATCTATAGCCTATGCCTCACAACCATATCATTATCATTATACTTAATCACTGTCTAAAGATGTAACCTAACTGAAGGAAAGAACTAAGCAATCATGGATAAGCATTAATGGCCAGGTATTCAAGGAATGAATCCCTCTGTATGTCACAGTGAATGGTAAAGACATAAAAATCTCTTGGACCTTGCCAACACACTTTGCATTATGACATCTTTTTTATATTATACATAACTGCTGTTTCCCACACATATTATTATCATTATTATCATCATTATTATTATTTACTATACTTTATCGCTGTCTCACACATTAGCGAGGTAGCGCAAGGAAACAGATGAAGAATGGCCCAACCACTCATATACACATATATATACTTAAACGTCCATACATGCATATATACATACATAAGCAAGTACATATATACACATGTGCATATTCATACTTGCTGCCCTCATCCATTCTCGTCACCACCCCTCTACACAGGAAATTGCACCCCCCTCCAGCGAGGTAGCGCCAGGGAAAGACATAAAGGCCACATTTGTTCACACTCAGTCTCTATATATATGTTTTTGGTTACTTAGCAACAAAACACACTCAAAACCTACAGAATGAAACAAAATCCTAGAGATAGTAGAGTGAAGGGTGACCTGATCATATTCTTTATATCTTTAAAACACATTGAGGATGTAAATAAAGGACA
The DNA here is from genome assembly GCF_036320965.1 of Panulirus ornatus. NCBI lineage: Eukaryota > Metazoa > Arthropoda > Malacostraca > Decapoda > Palinuridae > Panulirus > Panulirus ornatus. The sequence continues at coordinate 39,279,605 of NC_092228.1, read as the reverse complement.
GTTCTTCAAGACATGCATGGAGAGAACAACCAGAGGACATAATTCAACAATTCTGTATGCAGAGAGCATAAAGAAATTCAAGTTGGTGTATTACAAATGATGTTCAAGAGATGAGGCCCTACAAGTACAAAACACCCTCCCTGTTCAAAACAAATAGGTAATTAATATCCCATCTCAACATGTCTGGCGCTCCTTTCCTTGTAACAGTACTAAACCCCTCCAATCCAAGTCACTCCTAAACTAGCCACCAGTCTCCAAAGAGAAGTAAAGAACTTACTCCTGCCTCACACCTCAGCAGCAGACATTCAAAGATCCCCCTACCTCCTACAAACACAAATCTGACACACACGTACACACAAAGAAAGGACCCGACAAGCACTAAACAACCACCCACCTGATTCAGTCTTCCGCACAACCCCAACAGATACATGCCCATCAGAAACCACATTCTCCAGACATACAAGAGTCACGCTCTCCTGTCCTCCAATAATAAACAGATCAATTGCATGCAAAAATTGTATCTACTGACATACCTGAGCCATAAACAACAGGTTCTGCTGTGGCTGAGGCATGACTCCGCCATTCTGTATTCCTGGTGGAGGTTGGCCCATGGATTGGCCAGGAGGGGGCCCACCCATATACACATTGTTAGGGACACCAAATATACTTGCTGGCTGAGGTTGTGCAGGTGTCTGGCCATAAAGAGCCAGAATGGAGTCTTTGGTTAACTTATCTGATCCACCCTCAGGCTGCTTCTGGTTGAAAAAATTCTCTTCATCTGCCTTAGCCGTGTCATTTGGAGGAAGTGGAACAGAGGAAGTTATGCTGGGTGCTGTACTAGTGGTGCTCGACTGACTGGCTGGTGCAGCCAGGAACTCCCCAAAGGGATCAGAACTGTCAGTGTTGGTGCCGTTTATGGATAAGGAATCTACATGAGATTTAGAAAAAATTCTAAATTAAAAACATCATCTCTAAAAATCAACCTTAAACACTAATACTTGATAAATACAAACTGTCTTTATAGAAAAGTGGGCTCAAACCCTTAACTCAAAATTAATAACTAGCAAGTACATATGTAGTCGGAGAAGTCTATCTATCTAAATCTCTGATGCATCTTCCCATTGAAACTCCCTCAAGGGGGTGGCCATGGCAAAAGTCTCCATAACTGGTGAACTCCAATGCTACTTCTTAGCCTTTTAGTGCTTCACTCTTAATAGGTCAATGGCAGAAGGCAACTCTAGTGCAGTAAAGTGTAGCAGTGAAAGTCAGTCTTTGGTTTTGATACATTATACATGATGGCTACAGACTGGTTATAGTCAAATGAGAACCCTCTTTGTTTGACTTAACCAGTGTTCAACAGGTATATGTATTCATCTTCCTAAACTGGGAAATATGACAAAAAAATGTATTTCAGCACATTCAAAGTATTTCAAATTTATACTAAAAAGCAATTTGCTCCACATTTCATCAAAGTATATAATGTTACAATATATGTGATCAGTTGATATATCTTGAAACATTTGTAATATCTGGCAAAATCATGCCAGTTCAATGAGGAATTATAATACTGTTTTAACTGCTGTTTATCAGGTCTTTCACTTTTCACATTCACATTCTATTACTTACCTCTCTTCTACAGGTCTCCTTACAACACCTCATTCAACCTTATATTTCATATTCTCTCTTCAAATAATCTTTAACTAAAATCTAGTTAGTATACCTCCTCCCAAGTGAAATCTTTATCATTCCCATAAACATCATTTTCATATCTTTCTCATGCAATCTTACTAAACTCTGCAGAAGCATACCATTACCACACTTATCCTTTCATTATGCACTTAAAAATCATGCCAAGAGAAGACAAAACTAAGACAGCAAAACTTACCAAGACCCAAAAGATCTTGTGTTGCACTAGAAGTTGTGGTGCTGGTTGCTGTGGTCTTTACAGATGATGTGGAATTTTTGGCTGATGTGGCTGGAGAGGGAGATGAACTCTTGCTCCCAGGAGCTTTTGGTAAAGGCTTAGGAGAGGCACTGGTACCTCTGCTACTCCCACGACCACTTACAGGTGCAGGCAATTCTACTGTTCCACTGGCCTGGGGAGGATTAACGTTATCAATGTTAATTGCAATATTGATACATTATCATGTGTTAGTGGTAACTACAAGACATTATAAGTTACTATGCAAAGATCAAATACCCATGAAGACACCCATCAAAGTTACAAATCTGATCAACATCTTAACAAAATTAAAAGAGGACAGTAATGGACGTGTAAAAACAGATGAGTAACCAGAGGCTATGGCATGAAATATAAACTAAGTTATGAAACTTATTAGAAAATATGTAAAAAAAAAGTAGCTTTAAAGTATAAGAGTAGTGGATGAATGGAATAATATGACTGAGGATGTGGTGAATGCAGACAACATATATATATTCATGGAGTTGTATGATAGTAGACAGAGACAGGACCCCATGAGTTTAAACTTCCTTGCCATACAATAAAAATAGGTTATTACAAACACATGGACCTGGAATTGCGATAAATAATTTTTTTTTTTTTTTTTTTTTTGTCGCTGTCTCCCGCGTTTGCGAGGTAGCGCAAGGAAACAGACGAAAGAAATGGCCCAACCCCCCCCCCATACACATGTATATACATACGTCCACACACGCAAATATACATACCTACACAGCTTTCCATGGTTTACCCCAGACACTTCACATGCCTTGATTCAATCCACTGACAGCACGTCAACCCCTGTATACCACATCGCTCCAATTCACTCTATTCCTTGCCCTCCTTTCACCCTCCTGCATGTTCAGGCCCCGATCACACAAAATCTTTTTCACTCCATCTTTCCACCTCCAATTTGGTCTCCCTCTTCTCCTCGTTCCCTCCACCTCCGACACATATCTCCTCTTGGTCAATCTTTCCTCATTCTCTCCATGTGCCCAAACCATTTCAAAACACCCTCTTCTGCTCTCTCAACCACGCTCTTTTTATTTCCACACATCTCTCTTACCCTTACGTTACTTACTCGATCAAACCACCTCACACCACATATATATATATATATATTTTTTTTTTTTTTTATACTTTGTCGCTGTCTCCCGCGTTTGCGAGGTAGCGCAAGGAAACAGACGAAAGAAATGGCCCAACCCCCCCCCCATACACATGTACATACACACGTCCACACATGCAAATATACATACCTACACAGCTTTCCATGGTTTACCCCAGACGCTTCACATGCCCCGACTCAATCCACTGACAGCACGTCAACCCCTGTATACCACATCGCTCCAATTCACTCTATTCCTTGCCCTCCTTTCACCCTCCTGCACGTTCAGGCCCCGATCACACAAAATCTTTTTCACTCCATCTTTCCACCTCCAATTTGGTCTCCCTCTTCTCCTCGTTCCCTCCACCTCCGACACATATATCCTCTTGGTCAATCTTTCCTCACTCATTCTCTCCATGTGCCCAAACCATTTCAAAACACCCTCTTCTGCTCTCTCAACCACGCTCTTTTTATTTCCACACATCTCTCTTACCCTTACGTTACTTACTCGATCAAACCACCTCACACCACACATTTTCCTCAAACATCTCATTTCCAGCACGTCCATCCTCCTGCGCACATTCTATCCATAGCCCACGCCTCGCAACCATACAACATTGTTGGAACCACTATTCCTTCAAACATACCCATTTTTGCTTTCCGAGATAATGTTCTCGACTTCCACACATTTTTCAAGGCTCCCAAAATTTTCGCCCCCTCCCCCACCCTATGATCCACTTCCGCTTCCATGGTTCCATCCGCTGACAGATCCACTCCCAGATATCTAAAACACTTCACTTCCTCCAGTTTTTCTCCATTCAAACTCACCTCCCAATTGACTTGACCCTCAACCCTACTGTACCTAATAACCTTGCTCTTATTCACATTTACTCTTAACTTTCTTCTTCCACACACTTTACCAAACTCAGTCACCAGCTTCTGCAGTTTCTCACATGAATCAGCCACCAGCGCTGTATCATCAGCAAACAACAACTGACTCACTTCCCAAGCTCTCATCCCCAACAGACTTCATACTTGCCCCTCTTTCCAGGACTCTTGCATTTACCTCCCTAACAACCCCATCCATAAACAAATTAAACAACCATGGAGACATCACACACCCCTGCCGCAAACCTACATTCACTGAGAACCAATCACTTTCCTCTCTTCCTACACGTACACATGCCTTACATCCTCGATAAAAACTTTTCACTGCTTCTAACAACTTGCCTCCCACACCATATATTCTTAATACCTTCCACAGAGCATCTCTATCAACTCTATCATATGCCTTCTCCAGATCCATAAATGCTACATACAAATCCATTTGCTTTTCTAAGTATTTCTCACATACATTCTTCAAAGCAAACACCTGATCCACACATCCTCTACCACTTCTGAAACCGCACTGCTCTTCCCCAATCTGATGCTCTGTACATGCCTTCACCCTCTCAATCAATACCCTCCCATATAATTTACCAGGAATACTCAACAAACTTATACCTCTGTAATTTGAGCACTCACTCTTATCTCCTTTGCCTTTGTACAATGGCACTATGCACGCATTCCGCCAATCCTCAGGCACCTCACCATGAGTCATACATACATTAAATAACCTTACCAACCAGTCAACAATACAGTCACCCCCTTTTTTAATAAATTCCACTGCAATACCATCCAAACCTGCTGCCTTGCCGGCTTTCATCTTCTGCAAAGCTTTTACTACCTCTTCTCTGTTTACCAAATCATTTTCCCTAACCCTCTCACTTTGCACACCACCTCGACCCAAACACCCTATATCTGCCACTCTGTCATCAGACACATTCAACAAACCTTCAAAATACTCATTCCATCCATATATATATATATATATATATATATATATATATATATATATATATATATATATATTTTTTTTTTTTATTTATTATACTTTGTCGCTGTCTCCCGCGTTTGCGAGGTAGCGCAAGGAAACAGACGAAAGAAATAGCCCAACCCCCCCCATACACATGTATATACATACGTCCACACACGCAAATATACATACCTACACAGCTTTCCATGGTTTACCCCAGACGCTTCACATGCCTTGATTCAATCCACTGACAGCACGTCAACCCCGGTATACCACATCGCTCCAATTCACTCTATTCCTTGCCCTCCTTTCACCCTCCTGCATGTTCAGGCCCCAATCACACAAAATCTTTTTCACTCCATCTTTCCACCTCCAATTTGGTCTCCCTCTTCTCCTCGTTCCCTCCACCTCCGACACATATATCCTCTTGGTCAATCTTTCCTCACTCATTCTCTCCATGTGCCCAAACCATTTCAAAACACCCTCTTCTGCTCTCTCAACCACGCTCTTTTTATTTCCACACATCTCTCTTACCCTTACGTTACTTACTCGATCAAACCACCTCACACCACACATTGTCCTCAAACATCTCATTTCCAGCACATCCATCCTCCTGCGCACAACTCTATCCATAGCCCACATACAAGAATATGAAAAGATGTGACTACATAAAAGAGAGATAAATAAAAACATGGAAAAGCTGAGAACAAAAACTGCATATGTAGAAGATATGAATTAGTCAAAAAGAATGCAAGCTATGAGAAAATGTAGACATTCCTCCCAATACTGCAAAAAGTATTCAAAAACAGACACAAGCACTTCAAGAACTGCAAATCGAAGGAGTTCTTAATGGTCACAATCTGCTAACATGGGAGACAACTGGCACTTACAAAAATGGAAAACCGGGATATCGCTATTGGATTTCATGGAGAGTAAGTACCATCATAAAAAAATGGATAGGTGGGTGAAGTGTGTATTCTTGTATTGCATGAAGGCCTCTGATACTGTCTACCTGTCTCTGATGCCTGTTCCCTTTGGGAACCCCCTCAATGAGGGTGGCAACGGCAAAAGATTTTCTGTAACTGGTAAACTCCAGTGCCGCTTTTTAGTCTTTAATGCCTCACCCTTAACAGGCCACTGGCAGAAGGCAACTCTAGTTCAGTGTTATCAGAGGCTTCTACCTCATGTTCCAACCAACTACTACCTAATATGTCTACCTAATATTCCACCTATTACTTTGACTTGATACGTCCAAACACCTTTTCCTGCACAAGATGATCCACATGTATGAATGGATGAGAAATGATGACGAGAAGAACAAAAGGCTTTGAATGACTATGTGACAGGGGATGAAAGGTTGAGAAAGGCTGTGCTAGATGCTAGAGTTGTGAGTGGATTCTTTGGAGAGACAGTGGGGACGAGGATCAAGGAAAGGCGGAGGAATGGAGTAAGGAAGAACTAAGAGGAAAGAGCATTGGCAAGCAAGAAGATGAATCTGAAAGAATGAAAGGAGGATTAAGAAAAAAGGGTGACAGAAAGTTTGGAAGGATGTGCACGAAATGGTGGGGTGCAGTCATGTGTGAATGAGGTGTTTGAAATGTTTAGAAAAAGACTATCAAAGGTTGTAGAATTAGTAGATGAATACAAGGTCATAAGATTTATTATCTATTTATTATAATTGATCGCCATTTCCCACGTTTGCAAGGTAGTGCAAGGAAACAGATAAAGAATGGCCCATTCACTCATCTATTTCATCTATTATACTTTAATGCCGTTTCCCATGTCAGAAAGGGAGCACCAGGAAACAGATGAAAAATCGCCCATCCAGTCATATACACATTTTTTTCATACGTATTCGCCATTTCTCATGTTAGCGAGGTAGCGTTAAGAACAAAGGAATGAGCCTTTGAGAGAATATCCTCACTTGGCCCCCTTCTCTGTTCCTTCTTTTGGAAAATCAAAAATGGGAGGGGAGGATTTCCAGACCTCCGCTCCCTCCCCTTTTAGTCGCCTTTTACAACAAGCAGGGAATATGTGGGAAGCATTTTTTCTCCCCTATCCCCAGAGATGTATACATACATGCCAATACATGCACACATACATATATTTTATCTTTATTTATCTATTTATCTTGCTTTGTCGCTGTCTCCCGCGTTAGCGAGGTAGCGCAAGGAAACAGACGAAAGAGTGGCCCAACCCACCCACATACACATGTATATACATACACGTCCACACACACAAATATACATACCTATACATCTCAACGTATACATATATATATACACACACAGACATATACATAAATACAAATGTACATAATTCATACTGTCTGCCTTTATTCATTCCCATCGCCACCCTGCCACACAAGAAATAACAACCCCCTCCCCCCCTCATGTGTGCAGGGAAGCGTTAGGAAGACAACAAAGGCCCCATTCGTTCACACTCAGTCTCTAGCTGTCATGTAATAATGCACCGAAACCACAGCTCCCTTTCCACATCCAGGCCCCACAGAACTTTCCATGGTTTACCCCAAGACGCTTCACATGCCCTGGTTCAATCCATTGACAGCACGTCGATCCTGGTATACCACATCGTTCCAATTCACTCTATTCCTTGCATGCCTTTCACCCTCCTGCATGTTCAGGCCCCAATCCCTCAAAATCCTTTTCACTCCATCTTTCCACCTCCAATTTGGTCTCCCACTTCTCCTCATTCCCTCCACCTCTGATACATATATCCTCTTGGTCAATCTTTCCTCACTCATTCTCTCCATGTGACCAAACCATTTCAAAACACCCTCTTCTGCTCTCTCAACCACACTCTTTTTATTACCACACATCTCTCTTACCCTATTATTACTTACTCGATCAAACCACCTCACACCACATATTGTCCTCAAACATCTCATTTCCAGCACATCCACCCTCCTGCGCACAACTCTATCCATAGCCCACGCCTCGCAACCATACAACATTGTTGGACCCACTATTCCTTCATACATACATATACATATACATATCAAACTTTTTTTTTTTTTTTTTTTTTTTGCTTTGTCGCTGTCTCCTGCGTTTGCGAGGTAGCGCAAGGAAACAGACGAAAGAAATGGCCCTACCCACCCCCATACACATGTATATACATACGTCCACACGCGCAAATATACATACCTACACAGCTTTCCATGGTTTACCCCAGACGCTTCACATGCCTTGATTCAATCCACTGACAGCACGTCAACCCCGGTATACCACATCGCTCCAATTCACTCTATTCCTTGCCCTCCTTTCACCCTCCTGCATGTTCAGGCCCCGATCACACAAAATCTTTTTCACTCCATCTTTCCACCTCCAATTTGGTCTCCCTCTTCTCCTCGTTCCCTCCACCTCCGACACATATATCCTCTTCGTCAATCTTTCCTCACTCATTCTCTCCATGTGCCCAAACCATTTCAAAACACCCTCTTCTGCTCTCTCAACCACGCTCTTTTTATTTCCACACATCTCTCTTACCCTTACGTTACTTACTTGATCAAACCACCTCACACCACACATTGTCCTCAAACATCTCATTTCCAGCACATCCATCCTCCTGCGCACAACTCTATCCATAGCCCACACCTCGCAACAATACAACATTGTTGGAACCACTATTCCTTCAAACATACCCATTTTTGCTTTCCGAGATAATGTTCTCGACTTCCACACATTCTTCAAGGCTCCCCGAATTTTCGCCCCCTCCCCCACCTATGATCCACTTCCGCTTCCATGGTTCCATCCGCTGCCAGATCCACTCCCAGATATCTAAAACACTTCACTTCCTCCAGTTTTTCTCCATTCAAACTCACCTCCCAACTGATTTGACCCTCAGCCCTTCCCGTACCTAATAACCCCTTTCTCTTATTTTACAAATTTTCTCTTAACTTTCTTCTTCCAAAACACTTTACCCAAACTCCCGTAAACCCGCTTCTGCAGTTTTTCAATGAATCAGCCCACCAGGGGCCCGTTTTCATCAGCAAACAACAATGAATCACTTCCCCCAAACTTTCATCCCCAACGGCTTTTACTTGCCCCCTCTTTCCAGGACTCTTTGCATTTTTCCTCCCCCAAAAACCCCATCCTTTAAAAAATTAAACAAAACCATGGAGGGCCCTCCCCACCCCCCCTGCCGCAAACCACATTCACTGAGAAACCAAATCCCCTTTCCTCTTTCCCCACACGTTTCCCCATGCCCTTTCTCCTCGATAAAAACTTTTCACTGCTTCTAACCAAACTTGCCTCCCACCCCCCATATATTTCTTAATACCTTCCACGGCATCTTTTATCAACTTTCATATGCCTTCCCCCCAGATCCATAAATGCTACTTTTTCCCAAATCCATTTGCTTTTTTTAAGTATTTCCCCCACATACATTCTTCAAAGCAAAAACCTGATCCCCCACATCCTCTACCACCCTTTTGGGAAAGCAATGTCTTTCCCCCAAAACCTTTTATGCTTTTGTTAAAATTTCCCTTTACCCCTCTCAATTTAATACCCTCCCCTATTAAATTTTTTCCAAAGGTATTTTTCAACAAATTAACCTTCCCGTATTTTTAAGCACTCCCCTCTTAAACTCCTTTGCCTTTGTTTCAATGGCAACCCAGGCCCCCCGCCCTTCCGCCCCAAACCTTTGGCCCCCCTTTCCCCCGGAGTTACATACATTAAATAACCCTTTCCCAAACCCGGGGCAACAATACAAATCACCCCCTTTTTTAAATAAATTCCAATTTCAATACCATCCAAACCTGCTGCCTTGCCGGCTTTTATCTTCTGCAAAGCTTTTTAACTCCCCCTTCTCTGTTTTACCAAACCCTTTTCCCTAATCTACTTTGCACACCACCTCGACCCAAACCCCCTTTATCTGCCACTCTGTCATCAGACCATTCAACAAACCTTCAAAATACTCATTCCATCCATTATATATATAATCTTAAAAATATATTAAAAAATATAAAAATTTATAATTTAATAAAATTTTTTATATATAATTTTATATTTTTTTTTTTAAATTTTTTAAATTTGTCGCTTTTCTCCCGCGTTTGCGAGGGTTTGCCCCAAGGAAAACAGACGAAAGAAATGGCCCAACCCCCCCCATACCCCAATTTTATATACCCTACGTTTTCCACACCGCAAATATACATACCTAAAACAGCTTTCCATGGTTTAACCCCCGAGGGTTCACATGCCTTGATTTTTTAATCCCCACTGACAGCACGGGCAAACCCCGTATAAACCCCATCGCCCCCCAAAATTTACTTTTATTCCTTGCCCCCCCTTTCACCCCTCCCCGCAGGTTTAAAGGCCCCAAACAAAACAAAAAAACCTTTTTCAAATCCAAACTTTCCACCTCCAAATTTGGTCTCCCCCTTCTCCTCGTTCCCTCCACCTCCGACACTTTACCTCTTGGTCAACTTTCCTTTTCATTCTCCCCATTTTTGCCCAAACCTTTTTTAAAACCCCCCCTCCCCTTTTGGGTCTCTCAAAACCCCCGCTCTTTTTATTTCCACACATTTTCTCTTACCCTTAAGTTACTTACTCGATTAAAACCCCCTCACACCACAAATTGTCCCTCAAAACATCTCATTTCCCGCACATCCATCCTTTCCCGCGCACCCCAAATCTATCCCCTAGCCCACATTTCAAGGGAAAGGGGAAAAGATGTGAAATACATAAAAGGAGATAAATTAAAAAAATGGAAAAGGCTGAGAAACAAAAACTGCATTTGTAGAAGATATGAATTAGTCAAAAAGGAAAAGCCCAAACTATTTAGAAAATGTAGACATTTTCCCCCCTACTTTCAAAAAGTTTCAAAAAAAAAAGACACAACACTTTTAAGAACTGCAAAATCGGGAAAGGGGTTCTTAATGGTCACAATCTTGCTTAAAAATGGGAAAACAAAATGGCACTTACAAAAATGGAAAAAAACCGGGGGTATCGCTTTTGGATTTCCCTGGAGAGTAAAATACCCTCATAAAAAAAAAAGGGGTGGTGGGTAAGTGTGTATTTTTGATTGCAAAAGAAGGCCTTGATACTGTCTACCTGTCTTTTGATTCCTGTTCCCTTTGGGAACCCCCCCCAATGAGGGGGGCAACGGCAAAAGTTTTCTGTAACTGGTAAACTCCAGTGCCGCTTTTTAGGGCTTTAATTTCCTCACCCCTTTAACAGGCCCCCTGGCAGAAGGCCAAAATCTAGTTCAGTGTTAAACAGAGGCTTCTACCTCTTTTTCCAACCAAATACTAAACCCAAATGTCTACCTTTTAAAAATTTCCACCTTTTTACTTTGCTTGATACGGTTTCCCCAAAAACCCTTTTCCCCGCCCCCAGATGATCCCCTGTTTTGAAAGGGGTGAGAAAATGATGACCGGGGAAGAACAAAAGGCTTTTTAATGATATGTGACAGGGGGAAAGAAAGGTTAGAAAGGGTTGCTAGATGCCGGGTTGTGAGTGGATTCTTTGGGGAGAGACAGTGGGGGACGGGGGGAAACAAGGAAAAAGGGGGAGGGGGAAAGGGGGTAAGGAAGAACTAAGAGGAAAGAGCTTTTGGGAAGGGAAGAAGAAAAAAAAACGGGAAAGAATGAAAAGGGGAAATTTAAAAAAAAAGGGGACAGAAAGTTTGGAAGGTTTTGCCGAAATGGTGGGGTGCCGTCATGTGTGGGAAAGAGGTGTTTGAAATGTTTAGAAAAAAAAACTATCCCAAAAGGTTGTAGGAAATTTGTAGATTTAATACCAAAGGGCATAAGTTTTTTTTAATTTTATTTATTTAATTGATCGGCCCCTTTCCCCGTTTGCAAGGGAGTGCAAGGAAAAGATAAAAAATGGCCCTTCACTCATCTATTTAAATTTTTATAACTTTAATGCCGTTTCCCATGTCAGAAAGGGGGCACCAGGAAAAAAGATGAAAAATCGCCCATCCAGTCATATACACATTTTTTTCATACGTATTCGCCCTTTTTTTCTTTTGGTTTTTGGGCCGAAGGGGAGCGTTTAAGAACAAAGGAAAAGAGCCTTTGAGAGGAAAATCCTCACTTTTGGGCCCCCTTCTTTGTTCCTTCTTTTGGAAAATCAAAAAAAGGGAGGGGAAGGGGTTTCCCCGACCTCCGCTCCCCCCCTTTTAGTCGCCTTTTCAAAAGCAGGGAAAATGTGGGAAGCTTTTTTCTCCCCCTATCCCCAGGGTTTTTATTTTTTTTCATGCCAATACCCTTTCAAAAAATACTTTTTTTTTATCTTTATTTACCTTTTTTTCTTGCTTTGTTCCCCCTGTCTCCCGGGGGTTTTGCGAGGTTAGCGGCAAGGAAAAAGACGAAAGAAAAAGGGCCCAACCCCCCCCCATACCCATGTATATAAATAAAGCCCCACCCGCAAATTTTTAAAATAAACCCTTTCATCTAACGTTATTCCCTATATTAAAATTTCCACAAACAGACATAAACATAAATTTCAAATTTTAATTTTTTCTACTGTCTTTCCCTTTTATTCATTCCCCCCCCGCCACCCTTTCCAACAAAAAGAAATAAAAAAACCCCCTTCCCCCCCCCCATGTGTGCGGGGTAGGGGTTAGGAAGACAAAAAAAGGCCCCCTTCGTTCACACTCGTCTCTTGCTGTCATGTAATAATGCACCGAAACCCAGCTCCCTTTCCACTTCCAGGGCCCCCAAAAAACCCCTTTCCAGGGTTTTTCCCCAAAGAGTTTAAAACGGGCCCTGGTTCAATCCAGGGGACAGCCGTCAAATTCCGGGGTTTTACCACATCGTTCCAATTCCTCTTTTTTCCTTTGGCCATGCCTTTCCCCCCCTGCTGTTCAGGCCCCAAAAACCCCAAAAATTTTTTTCCTCCATCTTTCCACCTCCAAATTTGGTCTCCCACTTCTCCTTTCCCTTTCCCACCTCTGATACATATATCCTCTTGGTAAATTCTTTCCCCCTTCATTCCCCATGGGCCAAACCATTTCAAAAAACCACCCTCTTTTGCTCTCTCAACCACACTCTTTTTATTACCCCCCCATCTTCTTCCCCTTTTTATTACTTACCCCCAAATAAAACCCCACCTCAACCACATATTGTCCTCAAACATCCCCTTTTTCCCCAGCACATCCCCCCTTTTCCTGCGAAACAACTCTATCCATAGCCCAGGGCCTCGAAAACCAAACAACTTTGTTGGCCCCACTTTTCCTTCATACATACAGAAACATATACATTCAAATTTTTTTTTTTTTTTTTTTTTTTTTTGCTTTGTGCTGTCCCCTGGTTTGCGGGGGTAGCGCAAAGGAAACAGACGAAAAAAAATTGGCCCCTACCCCCCCCCAAAAATTTTTGTATAAAATTTACGTCCACACCGAAAAATATACATCCCTACACAGTTTTTTCCAAATGGTTTACCCCAGAGCTTACTCCCTTGATTAAACCCAAACTGACGCACGTCCCCCGGGTTTTAAAACCACATCGCCCCCTTTTCCCACTCTATTCCTTGCCCCCTTTCACCCTCCTGCATTTTCAGGCCCCGATCACACAAAATCTTTTTAAACCCCAAATCTTTCCACCCCCCCTTTTGGTCTCCCTTTTTCCCCTTGGGCCCCCTCCACCCCCGACACATTTATCCTCTTCGTAAAATCTTTCCCTTCACTCATTCTCTCCATGTGCCCCAAACCCAAAACAAAACCCCCTCTTCTGCTTTTCTCAACCAGTCTTTTTATTTCCACACTTCTCTCTTCCCTTAGTTAAAACTTGTTTCAAACCACCTAAACACCAAACTTTTCCCCAAAAAATTTCTCATTTCCAGCACATCCATCCTCCTGCGCACAACTCTATTTCCCCTTTGCCCCCGGGCCCCGCAACAATCCAACATTGTTGGAACCACTATTCCTTCAAAATTTCCCCCTTTTTGCTTTCCGAGATAATGTTTTTCGCTTCCACCCCATTCTTTTTAAGGCTCCCAGAATTTTTTGCCCCCTCCCCCCCCCTATGATCCCCCTTCCGCTTCCTGGTTCCATCCGCTGCAGATCCCTCCCGGGTATTTTTAAAACATTAAACCCCCCAGTTTTTCTCCATTCAAACCCCCTCCCCAACTGGGTTTGACCCCCAGCCCCATGTACCCCAATAACCTTGCCTTATTCACATTTACTCTTAACTTTTTTTTCCACACACTTTACCAAACTCAAATCACCAGCCCTTTTGCAAATTTTTCCACATTATCAAACATTGGGCACAATATAAAAATATGTACCGTTTTGGGAAAAGGGTCACAAAATTTTAGCGGTTTATTAAAAATATTCCTATGAGTTTCCCCGGGGGGGAAAATGTAAAAATGATAATTTCCCCAAGGTTTTTTTCACGTTTACCCAAATTTTTTTTCAAAAATAAAATTTTAAACCAATTTGTAATAAAACCTTCACTTAAAATTTTTTGGTTATAATTTTAAAGGGTTAAAAAATACACAGACGTTTCCTATGCCCCGGTTTTAGGGCAACTAACAGCACACGACCCCCCGGGTAAAAAAATTGTTAATTCCCCTCTATTCCTTGCAAAAACCCCTCATCCTCCTGTTTGTTTAAGGCCCACGATTGCTCAAAATTTTATCCTCCTCCTTCCAACCCCCAATTTGGTCTCCCACTCCCCCACACAAAATATTTCCCCCTTTTTCAATTTTTTCCCCATCACTCTTCCCCTGTCCAAACCCCTTTCAATACACCCCCTTCTGCTCTTTTAACCAAGCCCTTTTTTTTTCCACACATCTCTCTTACCTTACGTTACTTACTCGATCAAACCACCTTACACCACATACTGTCCTCAAACATCTCATTTCCAGCACATCCATCCTCCTCCACACAACTCTATCAGGCAGCAATATTATATAAAAATATTACAGAAAAAAATCACACATACCTTTTCTCTTTTCTTCTTCCTTAGTTGTTTTTCCAACTCTAAATCCCATGTGGGGTTTGGCATGGCAGGAGGAACCCATTCTCGTGCTATGTACTTTTTTGTTTCATATTTGGCTCTCACAAACTGTTCCAGAGCAGAATCCACTTGAGGACGGCGAAAACTATCTGGAATGTTGGCTTCATAAACAGCTCGGGCTCGGCTGTTTCCCATTTGCTGGATGCACTATGCATGATAACTACCATTAACATCAAGAAAAAAATATTAAGTTGGCAAGCATCAAGTTAATAGTGCAGCACTAAAATTATGGAGCTCTGTACTGTAAAAAAATTACTTTTTCAACTAAATACATTTTCTATCTTTAATATTGTGACATGAACAACGAAAAAAGGCATCACTTGCACACATCTAGTCTCTAGCTGTCTACTACCAAATACTGAATCCACAGTAATGCATCCACAGCAGAGTCATAGTTTTTTAAAATACAAATGCTTTCTAAGCTCTAGAGAGACAGCATCAGCAACAGAAGAATAATAGCATAGTTATTTCTCATCTGAAAGCTCCAGAAAGACAGCATCAGCAACAGAAGAATAATAGCATATTCATTTCTCATCTAACTTAAACTCACAGCTGGCTTTGTAAGTCTGATTAACATTTCATCTAAGCCATCTCTTTAAGACAACCATTTCATGGCCATTACTTTACATAACATATCAAATTAAGAATAAAAAGACAAAAATCAATAAGGTGATCTTCCACTATGAACAGCTAATCAATACATTATTTGAAAAATTCTATATACTATACAATAAGAAACAAATGAATGAAGATCACAAAAAAGTTTAGTGATGAAGTTTGCTAGAATACAAAGAGTACATTTCCTACTAACTTTAATGAGCAATGAACACATGAAATAGCACCCTCACCCACGCATGCATGTGAGGTAGTGCTAGGAAAGACAGAAAAGGCCACGTTCGTTCACACTCAGACTCTAGCTGTCATGTATAATGCACCAAAACCACAGCTCCCTTTCCACATCCTGGTCCCACAAAACTTTCCATGCTTTACCTGATGCTTTACATGCCCTGGTTCAATCCACTGATAGCAAGTCAACCCTGGTATACCACATCATTCTAATTCACTCTCAAACACTTCATTTCCAACATATCCATCCTCCTCTGCACAAACCTATCTATAGCCCAAGACTCGCAACCATATAACATTGTTGGAACCACTATTTCTTCAAACACCCATTTTTTCTCTATGAGATAACGTTCTCGCCTTCCACACATTCTTCAGCACTACCAGAACCTTTGCCCCTCCCCACTCTGTGACTCACTTCCACTTCCATTTGCTCCTAAGTACACTCCAAGACATTTAAAAGTGCTTCAGTTTTTCTCCATCTAAACTTACCTTACAATTTATTTTACCAGAGGTCATAAGATAAAAGAATAAAAAGAGAAATGCATGGGGATGGAAGATATTAGAATTGCTGTGGAAGAAAAGAAAAAGGCATATGGTACAATGCTCAAAAGAAATGTACCTGGAAGTTCAGCAACAAAGGAGGGAAGAACATAAGATGCATATGCAGAATGTTAAGAAGCTGATAAAGGAAAGCAAACAAAGATGAGATAGAGATAAAGAGTTTGGAAGCAAGATGAGTGAATAAGTCTAAAGAAAATAAGAAAATGTCTTAGAAGGAGGTGGAAAAGGAGGATGTGGATGTAAGAGTGGAAATGTTAATGTGAGAAGAAACGAGAGGGAGTTGCTGAAACATAAGGAGGAGTGAAAGGATGATGGAAAAAGTATTTTGAAGAAATGATGAATGTGGGTGAAGGGGAGGCAACAGTTGTTACACGCATGGAGGATGGAATGAAGAGGGTACAAAAAGAGTACAAATTCATTGGCCTACAGGAAGAAGGGAGACATAAAGGGCAATAATGAGGTTAAAAAAGTAGGAAAGGTATTTGGAGTAGATGAGATGAGAACTAAAATGCTGATGTATAAAGGAGAAAGTGTGGCAGAGTGGATGCATTTGTTATGTCATTTAGTATGGAAATAGAAGGTAGTGCCTGAGGATTGGCGGAATGCGTGCATAGTGCCATTGTACAAAGGCAAAGGGGATAAGAGTGAGTGCTCAAATTACAGAGGTATAAGTTTGTTGAGTATTCCTGGGAAAATATATGGGAGAGTACTGAATGGAGAGGGTGAAGGCATGTACAGAACATCAGATTGGGGAAGAGCAGTGTGGTTTCAGAAGTGGTAGAGGATGTGTGGATCAGGTGTTTGCTTTGAAGAATGTATGCTTTTCTAAGCAAATGGATTTGTATGTACCATTTATGGATCTGGAGAAGCATATGATAAGAGTTGATAGAGATGCTCTGTGGAAGGTATTAAGAATATATGGTGTCGGAGGCAAGTTGATAGAAGCAGTGAAAAGTTTTTATCAAGGATGTAAGGCATGTGTAAGTGTAGGAAGAGAGGAAAGTGATTGGTTCTCAGTAAATGTTGGTTTGTGGCAGGGGTGTGTGATGTCTCCATGGTTGTTTAATTTGTTTATGGATGGGGTTGTTAGGGAGGTGAATGCAAGAGTTTTGGAAAGAGGGGCAAGTATGAAGTCTGTTGGGGATGAGAGAGCTTGGAAGTGAGTCAGTTGTTGTTCGCTGATGATACAGCACTGGTGGCTGATTCGGGTGAGAAACTACAGATGCTAATGACTGAATTTTGGTAAAGTGTGTGGAAGAAGAAAGCTGAGAGTAAATGTGAATAAGAGCAAGGTTATTAGGTTCAGTAGGGTTGAGGGACAAGTCAATTGGGAGGTGAGTTTGAATGGAGAAAAACTGGAGGAAGTGAAGTGTTTTAGATATCTGGGAGTGGATTTGGCAGCGGATGGAACCATGGAAGCGGAAGTGAGTCACAGGGTAGGAGAGGGGTGAAAGTTCTGGTAGTGTTGAAAAATGTGTGGAGGGTGAGAACATTATCTTGGAAAGCCAAACATGAGTATGTTTGAAGGAATAGTGGTTCTAACAATGATATATGGTTGCGAAGCGTGGGCTATAGATAGAGTTGTGCGGAGGAAGGTGGATGTGCTGGAAATGAGATGTTTGAGGACAATATGTGGTGTGAGGTGGTTTGATCAAGTGAGTAATGAAAGGGTAAGAGAGGTGTGGTAAAAAAAAAGTGTGGTTGAGAGAGCAGAAGAGGGTGTTTTGAAATGGTTTGGTCACATGGAGAGAATGAGTGAGGAAAGATTGACCAAGAGGATATATGTGTCAGAGGTGGAGGGAACGAGGAGAAGTGGGACACCAAATTGGAGGTGGAAAGATGGAGTGAAAAAGATTTTGATGATCGGGGCCTGAACATGCAGGAGGGTGAAAGGAGGGCAAGGAATAGAGTGAACTGGATCGATGTGGTATACCGAGGTTGACGTGCTATCAGTGGATTGAATCAGGGCATGCGAAGCGTCTGGGGTAAACCATGGAAAGCTGTGTAGGTATGTATATTTGCGTGTGTGGACGTATGTATATACATGTGTATGGGGGTGGGTTGGGCCATTTCTTTCGTCTGTTTCCTTGCGCTACCTCGCAAACGCGGGAGACAGCGGCAAAAAAAAAAAAAAAAAAATGATGTTTTGGAAGGAGGTAAATAAAGTGCTTAAGACAAGGGAACAAATGGGAACTTCAGTGAAGAGGGCTAATGGGGAGGGGATAACAAGTAGTGGTGATGTAAGAAGGAGATGGAGTGAGTATTTTGAAGGTTCGCTGAATGTGTTTGATGATAGAGTGGCAGATATAGGGTGTTTTGGTCGAGGTGGTGTGCAAAGTGAGAGGGTTAGGGAGAATGATTTGGTAAACATAGAAGAGGTAGTAAAAGCTTTTGTACAATGGCACTATGCAAGCATTCCGCCAATCCTCAGGCACCTCACCATGAGTCATACATACAACAAATAACCTTACCAACCAGTCAACAATACAGTCACCCCCTTTTTTAATAAATTCCACTGCAATACCATCCAAACCTGCTGCCTTGCCGGCTTTCATCTTCCGCAAAGCTTTTACTACCTCTTCTCTGTTTACCAAATCATTTTCCCTAACTCTCTCACTTTGCACACCACCTCGACCAAAACACCCTATATCTGCCACTCTATCATCAAACACATTCAACAAACCTTCAAAATACTCACTCCATCTCCTTCTCACATCACCACTACTTGTTATCACCTCCCCATTTGCGCCCTTCACTGAAGTTCCCATTTGCTCCCTTGTCTTACGCACTTTATTTACCTCCTTCCAGAACATCTTTTTATTCTCCCTAAAATTTAATGATACTCTCTCACCCCAATTCTCATTTGCCCTTTTTTTCACCTCTTGCACCTTTCTCTTGACCTCCTGTCTCTTTCTTTTATACATCTCCCACTCAATTGCATTTTTTCCCTGCAAAAATCGTCCAAATGCCTCTCTCTTCTCTTTCACTAATACTCTTACTTCTTCATCCCACCACTCACTACCCTTTCTAATCAACCCGCACTGTATCATCAGCGAAAAACAACCAACTCGCTTCCCAAGACCTCTCATCCACAATAGACTGCATACTTGCCCCTCTCTCCAAAACTCTTGCATTAACATCCCTAACCACCCCATCCACAAACAAATTAAACAAATATAACTGCAGAACCTCCTGTAAAATGGGTCCTGGAATAAGTCAAGATCCTGGGGGAATTATAAATGATTGTATCAATGAATAAGTAAATGAATAAATATATAACATAATCCTAGGACCCTTTTATTGGGCTCCTGCAGCTTCAAGGTTGTACTCCATTTAGCGGTATATTCTTTTTCTTTCAAACTATTTGCCATTTCCCGCATTAGCGAGGTAGCGTTAAGAACAGAGGACTAGGCCTTTGAGGGAATATCCTCACCTGGCCCCTTCTCTGTTCCTTCTTTTGGAAAAAAAAATAGTGGTTCCAACAATGTTGTATGGTTGCGAGGCGTGGGCTATGGATAGAATTGTGCGCAGGAGGATGGATGTGCTGGAAATGAGATGTTTGAGGACAATGTGTGGTGTGAGGTGGTTTGATCGAGTAAGTAACGTAAGGGTAAGAGAGATGTGTGGAAATAAAAAGAGCGTGGTTGAAAGAGCAGAAGAGGGTGTTTTGAAATGGTTTGGGCACATGGAGAGAATGAGTGAGGAAAGATTGACCAAGAGGATATATGTGTCAGAGGTGGAGGGAACGAGGAGAAGTGGGACACCAAATTGGAGGTGGAAAGATGGAGTGAAAAAGATTTTGAGTGATCCGGCCTGAACATGCAGGAGGGTGAAAGGCATGCAAGGAATAGAGTGAACTGGATCGATGTGGTATACCGAGGTTGACGTGCTATCAGTGGATTGAATCAGGGCATGCGAAGCGTCTGGGGTAAACCATGGAAAGCTGTGTAGGTATGTATATTTGCGTGTGTGGACGTATGTATATACATGTGTATGGGGGTGGGTTGGGCCATTTCTTTCATCTGTTTTCCTTGTGCTACCTCACTAACGCGGGAGACAGTGACAAAGTATAATAAATACTATTCTTCAAACATACCCATTTTTGCTCACTTAATTACTCCCAGAACCTTTGCCCCTCTCCCACTCTGTGACTCACTTCCACTTCCATTTGCTCCTAAGTACACTCCAAGACATTTAAAAGTGCTTCAGTTTTTCTCCATCTAAACTTACCTTACAATTTATTTTACCAGAGGTCATAAGATAAAAGAATAAAAAGAGAAATGCATGGGGATGGAAGATATTAGAATTGCTGTGGAAGAAAAGAAAAAGGCATATGGTACAATGCTCAAAAGAAATGTACCTGGAAGTTCAGCAACAAAGGAGGGAAGAACATAAGATGCATATGCAGAATGTTAAGAAGCTGATAAAGGAAAGCAAACAAAGATGAGATAGAGATAAAGAGTTTGGAAGCAAGATGAGTGAAAAGTCTAAAGAAAATAAGAAAATGTCTTAGAAGGAGGTGGAAAAGGAAGGATGTGGATGTAAGAGTGGAAATGTTAATGTGAGAAGAAACGAGAGGGAGTTGCTGAAACATAAGGAGGAGTGAAAGGATGATGGAAAGAGTATTTTGAAGAAATGATGAATGTGGGTGAAGGGGAGGCAACAGTTGTTACACGCATGGAGGATGGAATGAAGAGGGTACAAAAAGAGTACAAATTCATTGGCCTACAGGAAGAAGGGAGACATAAAGGGCAATAATGAGGTTAAAAGTAGGAAAGGTATTTGGAGTAGATGAGATGAGAACTAAAATGCTGATGTATAAAGGAGAAAGTGTGGCAGAGTGGATGCATTTGTTATGTCATTTAGTATGGAAATAGAAGGTAGTGCCTGAGGATTGGCGGAATGCGTGCATAGTGCCATTGTACAAAGGCAAAGGGGATAAGAGTGAGTGCTCAAATTACAGAGGTATAAGTTTGTTGAGTATTCCTGGTAAATTATATGGGAGGGTATTGATTGAGAGGGTGAAGGCATGTACAGAGCATCAGATTGGGGAAGAGCAGTGTGGTTTCAGAAGTGGTAGAGGATGTGTGGATGAGGTGTTTGCTTTGAAGAATGTATGTGAGAAATACTTAGAAAAGCAAATGGATTTGTATGTAGCATTTATGGATCTGGAGAAGGCATATAGTTGATAGAGATGCTCTGTGGAAGGTATTAAGAATATATGGTGTGGGAGGAAAGTTGTTAGAAGCAGTGAAAAGTTTTTATCGAGGATGTAAGGCATGTGTACGTGTAGGAAGAGAGGAAAGTGATTGGTTCTCAGTGAATGTAGGTTTGCAGCAGGGGTGTGTGATGTCTCCATGGTTGTTTAATTTGTTTATGGATGGGGTTGTTAGGGAGGTAAATGCAAGAGTTTTGGAAAGAGGGGCAAGTATGAAGTCTGTTGGGGATGAGAGAGCTTGGGAAGTGAGTCAGTTGTTGTTCGTTGATGATACAGCGCTGGTGGCTGATTCATGTGAGAAACTGCAGAAGCTGGTGACTGAGTTTGGTAAAGTGTGTGGAAGAAGAAAGTTAAGAGTAAATGTGAATAAGAGCAAGGTTATTAGGTACAGTAGGGTTGAGGGTCAAGTCAATTGGGAGGTGAGTTTGAATGGAGAAAAACTGGAGGAAGTGAAGTGTTTTAGATATCTGGGAGTGGATCTGGCAGCAGATGGAACCATGGAAGCGGAAGTGGATCATAGGGTGGGGGAGGGGGCGAAAATTCTGGGAGCCTTGAAGAATGTGTGGAAGTCGAGAACATTATCTCGGAAAGCAAAAATGGGTATGTTTGAAGGAATAGTGGTTCCAACAATGTTGTATGGTTGCGAGGCGTGGGCTATGGATAGAGTTGTGCGCAGGAGGATGGATGTGCTGGAAATGAGATGTTTGAGGACAATGTGTGGTGTGAGGTGGTTTGATCGAGTAAGTAACGTAAGGGTAAGAGAGATGTGTGGAAATAAAAAGAGCGTGGTTGAGAGAGCAGAAGAGGGTGTTTTGAAATGGTTTGGGCACATGGAGAGAATGAGTGAGGAAAGGTTGACCAAGAGGATATATGTGTCGGAGGTGGAGGGAACGAGGAGAAGAGGGAGACAAAACTGGAGGTGGAAAGATGGAGTGAAAAAGATTTTGTGTGATCGGGGCCTGAACATGCAGGAGGGTGAAAGGAGGGCAAGGAATAGAGTGAATTGGAGCGATGTGGTATACCGGGGTTGACGTGCTGTCAGTGGATTGAATCAAGACATGTGAAGCGTCTGGGGTAAACCATGGAAAGCTGTGTAGGTATGTATATTTGCGTGTGTGGACGTATGTATATACATGTGTATGGGGGGGGGGTTGGGCCATTTCTTTCATCTGTTTCCTTGCGCTACCTCGCAAATGCGGGAGACAGCGACAAAGTATAAAAAAAAAAAAAAAAAAAAAAAGATACATTACAGACCATCCTATATCTAAGAGAAGAGCTGACACTGAAGACTACATAGACAAACATCTGAACTTTTCCCAAATCACTCTGCACATACTAGCTCATCTCTCTACCAGCAAAACAAATCTTCAAGATTATTCTGTATTTAACAGTGGTACAATAAATGATAAATTCATTTCTTCACTATTACAAACATAACTAAATACCTCTTATAGATGTCTTTATCAAACTTAAGCAGGGTTACCATGGGATGGAGGTCCCTTTGAGGTCATCAGATGAAGCAAGATTCTACTCAATGTTGGTTTTACTATCCTGTACAGTTTTTTTTCTTTCTATAAGATATGAAAATATAAGGATTTTATTCCTATTAAATCAATAAGGTTATCACTTACGTCAATAAACTATAATGAAAGTTATATTTTGGGCCTTTTCAGAAACTACACTGAAAACACTTACTGCAACTTGCTGTGGTGTCCATGTGTCAAGATTGACACTCTTGACTCGAGATATGTGTACACCTAAATTACGATGTATGCCTGCGCATCGTATACATAAAAAGATGCCAAGGTTCCATGATGCCCATCTTGGACCTAAGGGAAGAATGCATATTGTTAAGGATGTCATGGTTACAGTGTGTGAACATATATACATCTTATCATAATGGAACTTAACTATTTGTTCATATCTATCAAGTAAGATTATTAGTGAGAGAAGAGAAAGGCATTGGACAATTTTTGCAGGGAAATAGTGCAAATGACAGGGAGATGTATATAAGAAAGAGGCAGGAGGTCAAAAGAAAGGTGCAAGAGGTGAAAAGAAGGGCAAATGAGAGTTGGGGTGAGAGTATCATTAAATTTTAGGGAGAATAAAAAGATGTTTTGGAAGGAGGTAAATAAAGTGCATAAGACAAGAGAACAAATGGGAACACCGGTGAAGGGGGCTAATGGGGAGGTGATAACAAGTAGTGGTGATGTGAGAAGGAGATGGAATGAGTATTTTGAAGGTTTGCTGAATGTGTTAGATGATAAGAGT
Source organism: Panulirus ornatus (assembly GCF_036320965.1). Taxonomy (NCBI): domain Eukaryota; kingdom Metazoa; phylum Arthropoda; class Malacostraca; order Decapoda; family Palinuridae; genus Panulirus; species Panulirus ornatus. Next base: position 39,255,807 of record NC_092228.1, on the reverse strand, counting down.
GGCAGATATAGGGTGTTTTGGTCGAGGTGGTGTGTGAAGTGAGAGGGGTCAGGAAGAATGGTTTGGTGAACAGAGAAGAGGTAGTGAAAGCTTTGTGGAAGATGAAAGCCAGTAAGGCAGAGGGTTTGGATGGTATTGCAGTGGAATTTATTAAAAAAGGGGTTGACTGTGTTATTGAGTGGTTGGTGAGAATATTTAATGTATGTATGGCTCATGGTGAAGTGCCTGAGGATTAGCGGAATGCATGCATATTGCCACTGTACAAAGGCAAAGGAGATAAAGGTGAGTGTTCAAATTACAGAGGTATAAGTTTGTTGAGTATTCCTGGGAAAATATATGGGAGAGTACTGATGGAGAGGGTGAAGGCATGTACAGAACATCAGATTGGGGAAAAGCAGTGTGGTTTCAGAAGTGGTAGAGGATGTGTGGATCAGGTGTTTGCTTTGAAGAATGTACGTGAAAAATACTTAGAAAAACAAATGGATTTGTACGTAGCATTCATTTGTTTATGGATGGGGTTGTTAGGGAGGTGAATGCAAGAGTTTTGGAGAGAGGGGCAAATATGCAGTCTGTTGTAGATGAGAGGGCTTAGGAAGTGAGTCAGCTGTTGTTCGCTGATGATACAGCACTGGTGGCTGATTCGGGTGAGAAACTACAGATGCTAATGACTGAATTTGGTAAAGTGTGTGAAAGAAGAAAGCTGTGAGTAAATGTGAGTAAGGGCAAGGTTATTAGGTTCAGTAGGGTTGAGGGACAAATCAACTGGGAGGTAAGTTTGCATGGAGAAAAACTGGAGGAAGTGAAGTGTTTTAGATATCTGGGAGTGGATTTGGCAGCGGATGGAACCATGGAAGCGGAAGTGAGTCACAGGGTAGGAGAGGGGATGAAAGTTCTGGTAGTGTTGAAAAATGTGTGGAGGGTGAGAACATTATCTTGGAAAGCCAAACATGAGTATGTTTGAAGAAATAGTGGTTCTAATAATGTTATATGATTGTGAAGCATGGGCTATAGATAGGGTTGCATGGAGGGTGGTGGAAATATTGGAAATGAGATGTTTGAGGACAATGTGTGGTGTGAGGTGGTTTTATCGAGTAAGTAATGAAAAGATAAGAGAGATGTGTGGTAATAAAAATTGCGTGGCTGAGAGAGCAGAAGAAGGTGTATTGAAATGGTTTGGTCACATGGAGAGAATGAGTGAGGAAAGTTTGACAAAGAGGATATATGTGTCAGAGGTGGAGGGAACGAGGAGAAGTGGGAGACCAAACTGGAGGTGGAAGGATGGAGTGAAAAAGATTTTGAGTGATCAGGGCCTGAATATGCAAGAGGGTGAAAGGCATGCAAGGAATAGAGTGAATTGGAATGATGTGGTATACCGGGGTCGATGTGCTGTCAATGGATTGAACCAGGGTATGTGAAGCGTCTTGGGTAAACCTTGGAAAGTTTTGTGGGCCTGGATGTGGAGAGGGAGCTGTGGTTTCGGTGCATTATACATGACAGCTAGAGACTGAGTGGGAACAAATGTGGCCTTTGTTGTCTTTTCCTAGCGTTACCTCACATGCAAGCGGGGGAGGGGGTTATTTCATGTGTGGCGGGGTGGCGACAGGAATGAATAAAGGCAGCAAGTATGAATTATGTACATGTGTATATAAGGATATGTCTGTGTATGTATATATATGTATACGTTGAAATGTATAGGTACGTATATGTGTGTGTGTATGGATGTGTATGTATATACATGTGTGTGTGGGTGGGCTGAGCCATTATTTCGTCTGTTTCCTTGCGCTACCTCGCTAACACGGGAGACTGCGACAAAGTATAATAAATATATAGATAATTTATCAATGTTCCAATTGAATGTCGGTTTGCGGCAGGGGTGCGTAATGTTTCCATGGTTGTTTAATTTGTTTATAGATGGGGTTGTTAGGGAGGTGAATGCAAGAGTTTGGAGGCAGGGGCAAGTATGCAATCTGTTGTGGATGAGAGGGCTTGGGAGGTGGGTCAGTTGTTCGCAGATGATACAGCACTGGTGGCTGATTCGGGTGAGAAACTGCAGAAGTTTGTGACTGAGTTTGGTAAAGTGTGTGGAAGAAGAAAGCTGAGAGTAAATATGAATAAGAGCAAGGTTATTAGGTTCAGTAGGGTTGAGGGACAAGTAAATTGGGAGGTAAGTTTGAGTGGAGAAAAATTGGAGGAAGTGGAGTGTTTTAGATATCTGGGAGTGGATTTGGCAGCGGATGGAACCATGGAAGTGGAATGAGTCACAGGGTGGGGGAGGGGGCAAAGGTTCTGGGAGCATTGAAGAATGTGTGGAAGACGAGAATGTTATCTCAGAGAGCAAAAATGGGTATGTTTAAAGGAATAGTGGTTCCAACAATGTTATATGGTTGTGAAGCATGGGCTATAGATAGGGTTGTGTGGAGGAGGGTGGATGTGTTGGAAATGAAATGTCTGAGGACAATATGTGGCGTGAGGTTGTTTGATTAAGTAATGAAAGGGTAAAAGAGATGTGTGGTAATAAAAAGAGCGTGGTTGAGAGAGCAAAAGAGGCTGCATTGAAATGGTTGGTCACATGGAGAGAATGACTGAGGAAAGATTGACAAAGAAGATGTATGTGTCAGAGGGGGAGGGATTGAGGAGAAGTGGGAGACCAAATTGGAGGTGGAAGGAGGGAGTGAACGAGCGATTGGGGCCTGAACATACAGGAGGGTGAAAGGCATGAAGGAATAGAGTGAATTGGAACGATGTGGTAAACCAAGGTCAACGTGCTGTCAATGGATTGAACCAGGGAATGAGAAGCATCTGGGGTAAACCATGGAAAGTTATGTGGGGCCTGGATGTGGAAATGGAGCTGTGGTTTTGGTGCATTACACATAGCAGCTAGAGACTGAGTGTGAACGAAAATGGCCTTTGTTGTCTTTTCCTAGCACTACCTCACGTGCATGAGGGGGGAGAGGGGTGCCATTTCATGTGTGGCAGGGTACCAGCAGGAATGGATGAAGGCAGCATGTATGAATATGTACATGTGTATATGTAGGAAGAGAGGAAAGTGATTGCTTCTCAGTGAATGTTGGTTTGTGGCAGGGGTGCGTTATGTCTCATTGGTTGTTTAATTTGTTTATGGATGGGGTTGTTAAGGCGGTGAATGCAAGAGTTTTGGAAAGGGGGCAAGTATGCAGTCTGTTGTGGATGTGAGAGCATGGGAAGTGAGTCAGTTGTTGTTCGCTGATGATACAGCGCTGGTGGCTGATTCGGGTGAGAAACTGCAGAAGCTGGTGACTTAGTTTGGTAAACTGTGTGAAAGATAAAAGCCGAGAGTAAATGTGAATAAGAGCAAAGTTATTAGGTGCAATAGAGTTGAGGGACAAGTCAATGGGGAGGTAAGTTTGAATGGAGAAAAAGTGAAGTGATGTGTTTTAGATATCTGGGAGTGGATTGGGCAGCGGATGGAACCATGAAAGCGGAAGTGAGTCATAGGGTGGAGGGGGGGGCGAAAGCTCTGGGAGTGTTGAAAAATGTGTGGAAGGCGAGAACATTATCTCGGAAAGCAAAAATGGGTATGTGTGAAGGAATAGTGGTTCCAACAATGTTATATGGCTGCGAGGTGTGGGCTATAGATAGAGTTGTGTGGAGGAGGGTGGATGTGTTGGAAATGAGATGTTTGAGGACAATATGTGGTGTGAGGTGGTTTGATTGAGTAAGTAATGAAAGGGTAAGATAGGTGTGTGGTAATAAAAAAGTGAGGTTGAGAGAGCAGAAGAAGGTGTTCTGAAATGGTTTGGTTACATGGAGAGAATGAGTGGGGAAAGATTGACAAAGAGGATATATGTGTCAGAGGTGGAGGGAACGAGAAGTGGGACACCAAACTAGAGGTGGAAAGATGAAGTGAAAAAGATTTTGAGTGATCGGGGCCTGAACATGCAGAAGAGTGAAAGGCGTGCAAGGAATAGAATGAATTGGAACAATGTGGTATACCAGGGTCGACGTGCCATCAATGGATTGAACCAGGGCATGTGAAGTGTCTGGGGTAAACCATGGAAAGTGTTGTGGGTCCTGGATGTGGAAAGGGAGCTGTGGTTTTAGTGCATTATACATGACAGCTAGAGACTGAGTGCGAACGAATGTGGCCTTTGTTGTCTTTTCCTAGCGCTACCTCGTGCACATGCGGGTGGAGGGGGTATTGTTATTTCATGTGTGGCGGGGTGGCGATGGGAATGAATAAAGGCAGACAATATGAATTATGTACATGTGTATATATGTATATGTGTGTGTGTGTATATATATATATGTACAAGTTGAGATGTATAGGTATGCATATGTGCGTGTGTGGACGTGTATGCATATACATGTGTATGTGGGTGGGTTGAGCCATTCTTTCGCCTGTTTCCTTGCGCTACCTCGCTAAAGCGGGAGACAGCGACAAAGTATAATAATACTAATAATAATAATAATATGTCTAAGTAGGTATATGTATTTTCTATCAAGGATGTAAGGCATGTGTACGTGTAGGAAGAGAGGAAAGTGATTGGTTCTCAGTGAATGTAGGTTTGCAGCAGGGATGTGTCATGTCTCCATGGTTGTTTAATTTGTTTATGGATGGGGTTGTTAGGGAGGTAAATGCAAGAGTTTTGGAAAGAGGGGCAAGTATGAAGTCTGTTGTGGATGAGAGAGCTTGGGAAGTGAGTCAGTTGTTGTTCGCTGATGATACAGCGCTGGTGGCTGATTCATGTGAGAAACTGCAGAAGCTGGTGACTGAGTTTGGTAAAGTGTGTGAAAGAAGAAAGTTAAGAGTAAATGTGAATAAGAGCAAGGTTATTAGGTACAGTAGGGTTGAGGGTCAAGTCAATTGGGAGGTAAGTTTGAATGGAGAAAAACTGGAGGAAGTAAAGTGTTTTAGATATCTGGGAGTGGATCTGGCAGCGGATGGAACCATGGAAGCAGAAGTGGATCATAGGGTGGGGGAGGGGGTGAAAATCCTGGGAGCCTTGAAGAATGTGTGGAAGTCGAGAACATTATCTCGGAAAGCAAAAATGGGTATGTTTGAAGGAATAGTGGTTCCAACAATGTTGTATGGTTGTAAGGCATGGACTATGGATAGAGTTGTGCACAGGAGGATGGATGTACTGGAAATGAGATGTTTGAGGACAATGTGTGGTGTGAGGTGGTTTGATCGAGTAACGTAAGGGTAAGAGAGATGTGTGGAAATAAAAAGAGCGTGGTTGAGAGAGCAGAAGAGGGTTTTTGAAATGGTTTGGGCACATGGAGAGAATGAGTGAGGAAAGATTGACCAAGAGGATATATGTGTCAGAGGTGGAGGGAACGAGGAGAAGAGGGAGACCAAAATTGGAGGTGGAAAGATGGAGTGAAAAAGATTTTGTGTGATCGGGGCCTGAACATGCAGGAGGGTGAAAGGAGGGCAAGGAATAGAGTGAATTGGAGCGATGTGGTATACCGGGGTTGACGTGCTGTCAGTGGATTGAATCAAGGTATGTGAAGCGTCTGGGGTAAACCATGGAAAGCTGTGTAGGTATGTATATTTGCGTGTGTGGACGTATGTATATACATGTGTATGGGGGGGGGTTGGGCCATTTCTTTCGTCTGTTTCCTTGCGCTACCTCGCAAACGCGGGAGACAGCGACAAAGAAAAAAAAATAATAATAATAATAATACGTCTAAGTATATGTATTTATATGCCTCTTAATTGTCGTCTCCCGCATCAACAAGGAGGTGCAAGGAAACACCCACAGATTACTAGTTACAATAATATCATTCAACAAAATGTAATGCTCAGAATCATGCATGGCAATTTTTATTGCATTCTCTAAACACATAAACACTATAAAATATAATTATTCACTATCTAAACCTAACAGTGATGAGCTAAATTTTATTTTGTCCATAGATATCAAAAGAATCTACGTAAACCTCAACTGACAACCTAAACTGGTAAAATCCTGTTTAGCTCTATATCAATACTCGCTTTAGAAACTGGTTATATCTTAAGTGCTTTCTTTAGTTTGCATTGATTACAGATAAACCTGCAGAGTCAGATTTGGACCATTATAATTTACAAATTACTTAACTACATTAACAAGGCCATGAGGATTATGTGTTTATATTTTTTTTTTTTTTATTATACTTTGTCGCTGTCTCCCGTGTTTGCGAGGTAGCGCAAGGAAACAGACGAAAGAAATGGCCCAACCCCCCCCATACACATGTATATACATACGTCCACACACGCAAATATACATACCTACACAGCTTTCCATGGTTTACCCCAGACGCTTCACATGCCTTGATTCAATCCACTGACAGCACGTCAACCCCGGTATACCACATCGCTCCAATTCACTTTATTCCTTGCCCTCCTTTCACCCTCCTGCATGTTCAGGCCCCGATCACACAAAATCTTTTTCACTCCATCTTTCCACCTCCAATTTGGTCTCCCTCTTCTCCTCGTTCCCTCCACCTCCGACACATATATCCTCTTGGTCAATCTTTCCTCACTCATTCTCTCCATGTGCCCAAACCACTTCAAAACACCCTCTTCTGCTCTCTCAACCATGCTCTTTTTATTTCCACACATCTCTCTTACCCTTACGTTACTCACTCGATCAAACCACCTCACACCACACATTGTCCTCAAACATCTCATTTCCAGCACATCCATCCTCCTGCGCACAACTCTATCCATAGCCCACGCCTCGCAACCATACAACATTGTTGGAACCACTATTCCTTCAAACATATCCATTTTTGCTTTCCGAGATAATGTTCTCGACTTCCACACATTCTTCAAGGCCCCCAGAATTTTCGCCCCCTCCCCCACCCTATGATCCACTTCCGCTTCCATGGTTCCATCCGCTGCCAGAATCCACTCCCAGATATCTAAAACACTTCACTTCCTCCAGTTTTTCTCCATTCAAACTCACCTCCCAACTGACTTGACCCTCAACCCTACTGTACCTAATAACCTTGCTCTTATTCACATTTACTCTTAACTTTCTTCTTCCACACACTTTACCAAACTCAGTCACCAGCTTCTGCAGTTTCTCACATGAATCAGCCACCAGCGCTGTATCATCAGCGAACAACAACTGACTCACTTCCCAAGCTCTCTCATCCCCAACAGACTTCATACTTGCCCCTCTTTCCAAAACTCTTGCATTTACCTCCCTAACAACCCCATCCATAAACAAATTAAACAACCATGGAGACATCACACACCCCTGCCGCAAACCTACATTCACTGAGAAACAATCACTTTCCTCTCTTCCTACACGTACACATGCCTTACATCCTCGATAAAAACTTTTCACTGCTTCTAACAACTTTCCTCCCACACCATATATTCTTAATACCTTCCACAGAGCATCTCTATCAACTCTATCATATGCCTTCTCCAGATCCATAAATGCTACATACAAATCTTATGTATATAAGAGAAAATTGAAGTGATCAATGTAAAAGTTGGTAACACAACTGTAAAATCTCAAAAAAGACTAAAAGCCTCATTTAACCTAAGATATATCAACATTCTGGTCACATCCTGCTGGAAAACACGCTGTTATTTCTGTTTACGTTCTAAGCCACATCAGTAGTGAATTTTCATAAGTGTGATTGGTACACTTGGACAAAAAAATTTGAAAATCAGATTAATCTTTATTGCTATGGAAGTTAGGTAAGGTTTTCATAGGTTGTGGTCTTCTATGTGTGCATAAATTTTACTCTTATTAACCCATATTTCCCTGGATGTGCTTTTGTCTCCTTAGGCAATATATTGTTCCATGTAATGCTCCACATGGATTTCTGTAATCACACCAAACTGCATACACCACTTAAAATAAGTGTGTCTAACCACTTATCCTAAAACCAATTTCAATGCAAAATCAAACTGAAATAACCCTAAATCTATCTCATCTTTATGCTATCTTAAAAGAATGACGATGCTATAGTATGATCTTCATTCACTTGCTGGGTGTTTGCTCTGTTCACACAGTGGTTACATCCTCTCACTATGTGCAACCAATGCTACACAGTGGTTACGTCCTCTCACTATGTGCAACCAATGCTACAAAATGAAAATGACAAAGCTGATGGTAAATCTAGACTAATTCTGAAAGCTTAAGTAACTTTCAGCCCCTGTGTGAAGTTCCCACAGATTCTGTTAGTTTCCAGCAGCATTTCACTTAGTTTTATTTCATATTTTCTCTTATCATAACTCTCACTATCATAATTATCAATCAAGCAAAATAATAACTAATACTCCAAATCACATTCTCGCACTCGTCATTGCTTTGTATCGAGCTCCTCGACGTACACTTCATTATCAATCCTTGTTATTTTAGTAGTGCTGCTCCTAAGCTTATACTCTACCAACAAAGCATTGTATCAATAAAGCCTTGTACAGAAGTGAGAGACAGAACCTGAGATTACTTCACCACCAAGAGGTGAGGCCAGCAGCAGCGACCTGGCCTCAGCTGACCTCCCCTGGGTAACCCATGTCATACATCTGAGGCCAATATGCATATCCTGGCCTTTGGTCACCTCCCCTACTTAACCCACGTCATAAACTGAATAGGTTGAAATCAACAGAGTAATGTCCCAGCCACAGATTACCTCCCATGGCTTCCTCACATCACATAACTCAAGGCAGTAAAATTACCCCGGCCTCAGATGAACTCCACATCTCAACTACGCCATACACAGAGAAGGAACTGAAGCTAACATGAATGTTCTGTTCTCATGTGATTTTCCTGTCCAACCCGAGTCACACAATATCTCGAGCTGAGGCCAGTGCAAGTGTCCTAGCCTCAGCTGATCTCCCCCTGAGTCACCCATGTCACATAATGCATAAATTCCCTACTTTTGGCATCGCAATCCACGCAGTACTTGTTGTCTTCGTCTTTTAACAAATCTGAGAGAATACTCTGGCATTTTTCTTGGATCAGCTTGTTTTTCTCCTTTTCTGATAACGTGGACATATCTCCTGCTACTTAACTTCTGTCAACAACAATGTAACACCAATATGGCAGCCGATAGGAGACACAACCTCCTCTCTTATAAATGTTCCACGACTATCTGTTCTTCATTCCGTGGCTATGAAGGAATTCCATGATTCATCAACAATAAATATAATCTTGTTCGTGGCATAATTAAAGAAAAATTAAGTTCCTCTTAGTTCTATATCAAGGTTTAGGCGGGGTATTCAGATCTCCCTTCTCCTGGAGAGATGATTTCAATCCCACATAACCACACCAAAGACGATCACACACTCCAACATCACCAATCAAGGCGCCTATATATATTAACCAATCAGAATCCTATTTCTAGAGTCACCACCGGAGCCAGCCAATCAGCGGCCAGCTTGCTACCTGACGTGTGTTGCTGTAAACATTGCTGGTCAAGATCTGTTCTTTCAACGCCGGTAACTGGTATTTTGTGGAGTTATTTCTCTGGTTAATGATTGCTAACTTAGTGATAACATTACGAGAGTGAAGGCGCATGGGTGTAGGTGTGGGAGGTGAGCAGGTAAGCAGCCAGGCCAGCACATTCGCCACTCCTAATTGCTGGAATTGGCGCCAGCTGACCCATTAGTTTTAGCTATTTTTTTTTTTTACCTCTCAGCTATTGCTTGTTAGTTTCCTCTGAAATTGTTCTCGTACTTAACAAGTGCCACCTTAGACTCTTATGACCCCTCTGGATACATTTTTTCTGCCTTTCATATACTGCTTGTTAGTTCCCCCATAATTTGTGCTAGTTGTGAAGAGGGTCAGTTTTCCATCATCATTTCAAACAAGAAAGTTCAAGATGTTATAATATGTTTTGAAAATAACTTTTCCAGGTTTTCCTTCTATTAGGCACTTTTACTTTCCTGTTGTTTTCTGCTCAGTTAGCAGGATTTGGCTATACTTTCTGCATCAGTAATATCATGTTATCATAGTAAGAGCTTATTGTGGAGACTTATTTACAGCTTTCTGTTGACATTAATCTTATAAAACAGGTTCTTTAATGTAGTAGAATAGTTCTAATTTATTACGTTATCCTAAGTTCGTAATAAATTCCTGGGAGTGGGCGGGGCATTAAAAGATGGTTAAAATGTAAGGTAAATAAAGAGGAAATATGGCAACGTTCTTTATCAGTTCAACTATGCATTGCAAGCAGTGTCTGGTATTGACTGAGCTTGTTATACGGTACCAATGTCATGTTTAGGTAATATAATAAGAGTTGTAAGCATTACATTTGGTAGATGACCAGGGTAGTCATATTGAAACTACCTTTGGACGTTGTGTAATTTTGTTTGGGGGGATGGGGGCTAGTGTAGTAGTTAAAGAAGTGAATGAAAGTGGAGGAGTATGATTTAAAACTTTACATTCTACAGTATTAAATACAGTAAAAGTGGTGAGGATTATGCATATCAGGGAAAATGTAGGTTTGATTTCTGTAAAAGTAAGTTAAACACTTGAGGATCAGCGTGTTAAGATCTCCCCAATTTCTCCTGATAACTGAGATTTTTTGGAGAAGTATATCAGTGTCATACCTTTTAATGTGCAAATCTTCAGAAATTACCCTTTTCTGGCAAAAAAAAAAATCCTTCCAATATTGGTATTACCATATCAAAGAAAACCAGATAAAGTAATGTACTTTGTTTGGATTGGAGGGAGTTGAGTGGATTAAGGAGGGCTTGGACTTCAGATGCTATATCCCTTACTGACGGTTAGTCTCAGCCTTTTTATCAACACTTCAGCCCATTCTAAAAGAATAATCTCTAATGTTTACCAACATCTCATCTAACATTTACCTAAATTTAGGCCCCCTCCTTTTGCTACTTTTGCCTCATATCTTCTCTGTCTCCATGGGTCATATGAATGGCAAGCATATGTGAAATATCATCAGACAAGCTGTATTCCATACGTGGGAGCGGGGAGCCGAAAGTCCTCGCCTTCAGTTTTTACTTTTCCAAAAGAGTGAATAGAGAAGGAGGTCAAGTGAGGATTTTCCTTCAAAGGCTTGATTCTCTGTTCTTGATGTTACCTCGCTGACGTGGGAAATGGCAGATATGTATGAAAAAAAAATCCCTGATATTTTTTTATTCTCTACTTTTGCCTCATTTAGTTAAATAGACCATATGGCTATAATATACTTTGCTTGAGAAGACATTAATTATGAACTAATGCTGCTTGGTATTAACAGTAAAGGAGAACAAATATTTGGAAACTGTATTACATATTAGTAAACCTCAGTTGATGGATGGAGTGATGAAAGAGATGAAGGCAAAAGTTAGGGAAAAGGGGTGCAGAGATGGAGTGTGGTGGAGAGATTATGGTGGACAGTGGCAATCCTGTGGGTGGATGATACTGTGTTGTTTGCTGAGAGTGAAGAGGAGTTGCAGAAGGTTCTAAGTGTGTTTTTTGATGTGTTTAAGCATAGAAGATTGAAGGTAAATGTAAGTAAAAGTAAAGTAATGGTATTTGAAAGGAAACAGAATGAGAGTATCGATTTTGTAAAACCATATAGAGTGAAAGAAGAAAGTTTACTAAATTGTGCTTTGGATATAGGGGTAGAAAGACTGGAAGAATGTAATTATTTAGGAGCAGTACAGGATACAAGTCATTGGGTCCCATAAAAGAATAATGAAGGGTAAAGTGTAAGTACGGAAGTGAAAAGAGGATAAGGGACAGCATAATTCTCCCAACCTTGGCTTATGCAGCTGAAACATGGTCATGAAATGAGTCACAGAGGTCAAGAATCCAGGCTGTGGAAATGAGCTATTTGAGAAGAGCATGTGGTGTGACTAGATGGAATGAAGAAAGAAATGAAGGGGTGTGTGAGAGATGTATGGCAGGGAATGCAAAGAGAATGAATTTTGGAGTAGTAGAATGGGTGAAACATAATTCGTGAGGTGGTTTGGGCATGTGGAAAGAATGCAAGACTGGGAGTTTACAAGGAGAATGTATGGTAATACCTTTAACGGGGTTGATACAAGGGGAAGATGATGTGTGACATGGGTGAATAGGGAGGAGGAATACTGGAGGTAGAGAAATAGTGGAAGAATGCTTGGAATGTTGCATGTGAGGAAGGCACGTAAGGACAGGGTTAAGTGGAGACTTTTTTGCCATGGCTACCACTTCATGGGAGTTCCTGGAGGGAACAGGCATCAGAGATATAGATAGATAGATAGATAGCCAGGATTTTACTTATAAGATATATCAGATAGAGAATTAGAAGCTGCAAGAGTTGGTGTGTAAGCTGTTTTTGAATGCCAGAATTAGGAGTTGTCTCCAGAATTACAAAGTTGAAAAGAATGAAAGGTTATGGATCTGAATGAGAATACAATAGAGATGAAGGTAGTATTTTTGAAAGAGGGAGTGATAGTGGATTTGTTTTGGAAACTGTAGTCAGGATGATTTGGAAGGGTTCATATTTTTTCTTGTAGCTGTGCTGCATACTTAGTGGTGATAAAGAAATTTTTAAGGCAATTATGGAGAATGTAAAAAGGGGAAGAAATCAAATTTTATTGTGTCAATGATTGCATTGATTTTAAGATTTATGAAATTTTTCCAGGAATCTAAAACAACACAAAGAATGGCGGATGACCAGCAGTTTTGCTTGCGTTGGAATGAATTCCAAAGTAACATGGTGTCATCCTTCAAACACTTGAGGGAAGAAAAGAGCTTTACTGATGTAACTTTGGCTTGTGACGGACAGACATGTAAGGCACACAAGATGGTGCTATCAGCATGTTCGCCATACTTCAAAGCCTTGTTAGAGGTATGTTTGTTTTTCTCAGGAGATTTGATTCCTAGAGGAGCAGTAGCTTCTCTTTTTATATTGCTGTTATATGTATTACTGAAAAGAAGTATCACTCTACATATCATACACACTTTTTCAAGCACTGCAACAGGATAACTATTTTATACAGTTCTACATTCTGTCTTTTCACCTTACAGTATTGTTTACCTTACTGTTTATCTTTCCCAATTTTCATAATGTTCAATTGAATACTTGTTTACCATTTCCCACATTAGTGAGTTAGTGCCAAGAAAAAAGAACATCCTTATGTACTTGCATCTACTCTCCAGCTTTCAAGTGCAATGCACCAGAACCAGAGACAACAGTCCCCAGCCAAGCCCAACAGATTATTCCAGAGTTTCCCTTCACCAGTTCATATCTCCTGGTTTAGCTTACAAAAGCACTTCACCCCCTATATACCAGATCGATCTAATTCCTTCTACCCCTTGCTTATCTCTTGCTGTGCTGAATGTTCAGGTCATGATACCTCAGCACCTCCCTCTTACCATCCTCCTATGTCCCCCATGCTCTCACCACTACTGATGTATAGAGCCAATTAAAACCTTTTTTTTTGCCTTGTGGTCTCCATATATCAACAATTTTAGTACACCTTGGTCAGCTTTTTGGTCAGACTGTTCTTGGGACCGTACCACTGTTCTTGAAACCATACCTCACTTTTATTCTCTCATTTTTTTTAGTCATTTACATGCCATCACACCCTATATTGTTGTTAGGTGTTTCATTTCAAATATATCCCCCCTTTTCTGTCCTTTGGCATTCATGGCCCACAGCATTTTTTTTTTTCTCATGATCTGTTTCAACCCATTGAAAGCATGTTGCTTCCCATTTACCACATCAGCCCAGTTCATTCTGTCTCAGTACCCCAAAGCCTCTTTTGCTCCGTTTTTCCATCTCCTTCATGGGCTCCCCCTCCAACTTGCTCCTTTCACTTCTGATAGCTTTGACTTATCCTCTTCATATGTCCATACATACTTATAGTCACTATAATATGGCTGATCCTTTATGCATGTCTTTACCATTTCAGGATGCCTTTGCTAACTTTTGATCAGATTGCATTTATACTACCACACTTCTTACTAATGTTGTTATTCCTTACACAGTCAACCTGTCTAACATGACTGTCCTCAGGCACTTCATTTCTAAAGTGTCCACTCCCTTCCATTCTTTTGTATTCAGAGCCCAGAGGCTGTCCTCAAGAAGATTTACTTGGGCACCTCATATTAAAAAACCTCACAAATACAGTGACAGAGATGATGAAAATTTTGAAATCAGTTTCAATTCTCCATATGAACACATTGGAAAGTCATGCTGAGGCTATATGATTCATTTTGTACATCAGAATTGGACTGTGGTTGCCAGATATATTGATCAACCACTGCCACCATCCTGAAAATGGTTATCATCATCCATAATCATTGTATTAGAATATGCACGGGAGCATTCAGACCCTCAAAAGTTGAAAATTTAAGTGCAGATTTCTTTGCAAAGAACTTTGCTTAAAGACTTCATTTTGGGTTGAACATATACTATTTAACCCTACATATAAGCATGTTTTTGCTGCTAATTGAACTGAAGTATATTTTATCAATATTCACAGTTCCTTAAACCTTTTAATGTAAGAATGAAGAAACCATTAATGAGAGTAGTTTTGACTTAATGCAGTTCAAGAAGTGGGCTTTGAATGATTCCCATTATGGAAGGTTCCAATATTAAACTTTGCCAGAACTGGATGAAAACAGTCAACAGCACTATTGCTTCTTTAATCACAAAAAGTTTGATATTGTTCATGCAAATAAATTAATATATTTACTGGCGGCTAGAAATGTTATGAAGGTGGGAAGATTTTGCTGTAGTTATTGAAGATAAGTCTTATATAGCAAAACTGAGAAACTTTCATATATACTGCAGAAGTGCATGGTATTCAGGCTGCACTTAAATTAATCAGAGTCTGCTGAACAGAAAGTTACAGTCTTCTATGATTCCTAGAGTGGCCTCCAGCCATATCACATGATGTCCCAGTCTTTCATACTTAAAGAATCCAAGATAGGATTGTTTAAATCCTCTCAGAGAATAATAGTTTAGATAGAACTTGTTTCCTGGACATGTAGGTATTATCAGCAGAAATGAAACTGCTGATGCTAAGGCCAAAACGAACATATCTGGCAATACATATATGAGAGTTATACCTCAGAGTGATTTTTTGAGCAGAATGAATAATTAGACAGAAATGGCATGCTAGATGGGACTTGGAAAAGTGTTGAAGTATGGTGTTTCTCTTCTCAGTAGCAATTGTCATTTTGAGACTTCTTTGTTAACTGATGATTGGTCATACAACTCTGACCCATGGTTACTTAATAGAGAGGAGACATGCCCCAGTATGTAACACCTTTTTCTTGCTAAAGATTGCTGAATAATCAGGGGGTTCTAATGCTGTATTAATTCCACAAAATTAGTCTTCCTAAGTGTTCAGTGGATTCTAATGCTTTATTAATTCCACAACATTAGTCTTCCTAAGTGTTTTTCATTATAGTCTTTTATTTCAAACTTTAAGGAAGCTATATATTTGTCATGCCCAGACAGCTATGTAGTTTGATGCTTGTGTTTTTGATTATGTATAAATGTTGACATTTTTTGGTTAAACTTTGTAGTTGGGTGTGCAACATATTGTTTGAAGCTTAATTATCTTAAACTTGGGTATAGATAATCATTTTATGCCTCTCTTTCCAGGAAAATCCATCAAAACACCCCATCATAATCCTTAAAGATGTCCCATTCAGCCATTTGCAAGCTATCTTGGAATACATGTATGCTGGTGAAGTCAATGTGGCTCAGGCTGACCTTCCAAATTTTCTTAAGACTGCAGAGAGACTCAAAGTAAAGGGCCTTGCTGAAGTCAACCAAAACGAACGGCAAGATCGCTGAAACACCGCCCAGGTGTGTTAAGAAACGGAATGTTTCAAGTGGTGCTTGTAATGTGTTTATAATTGCTCAGTATATTCATTCTCTACTATAGTAATTTCTATGACAAATTATACTAACTCAGTCTGTTAGTATGATTTGCCAGTTCGCATTATATTGTTGTAGCCCTTACATAGTCTTCTCCTGGTGCCATGGTTGTGGTGCTTATGCTCAGTTTACCTTCATAAAAGCCCCAGTCTAACACATTACTTCATTACATCTTTTCATTGTATGTATTTGTTTAGTGCTTTTTTTTTTTTTTCCTCACCCACATGTGGACTACTGGCATTCTGTTCACAAACATATATTCACTCCTTGTCATACAAAACACTTGATAACTCTTGATTCACACAGCTCATACTTCGTAACTCAAGATTTTCCTACAATGAGCATTATGTGCTAGCCCTGTCTTTTGGCAAAATGTTAGGAGCAATAGATAGAAGTAGTAGGTTGGAAAATTTAGGCAGGAGCATTAGGTAGAAGTATTCAGTAGGAACATAAGGTAGGAGCCTCTGCAAACACTGTGCTAGAGTTGCCCTTTGTCAGTGGGATGCTAAGGGTGAGGCATAAAGGCTAAGAAGCAGCACTGGAGTTCACTAGTTATGGAGACTGTTGCCTTGGCCACCCCCATGAGGGAGTTTCAGTTGGGAACAGGTGTCAGTGATATAGACAGAAAGATTAGTGCATGTATGTCTTTGATAGATAGTCCATCAATTTCATAACTACTGTTCTTCGGTTTTCATTAATGTCTTGAATCGCTCATCTGTATTACAAATTCACCAGTACCATTAGCAGAGATACTCAGTTTATCTTCACTTTTAGCATTCTCAGGTACTTTATATGATATGCCTCCTTTTTAGAAATGCTGCTGAAATACATAAACTTTTGAACATATTTCACATTCCCTTTAGCCAGATTTCATATACATTCCACTCAGTGTGTATGTTGCATATGTATTCAGTTTTATGCTCTTTCATATCAATACTTTTGCCTTTAATGGTAACTAGTGTACTGAATCTCTCAATAGAACTGTGATATCCTTCATTCTCCAGCATTACCAGATTCTAGTCTTGTGAATAATGTAGTAGAACATCATTATTCATATCAGGTATTATCTCAGTTCCTACATCAAACATGTGGGTATTGAACAATGTGGTGATATGGAAGGAGGCAAGTGAATGTTCTTTCCTTTGAGGCTGTCATCTTTGTCTGATTCTACTTGACATAGGTGGGAAATAGGACACAGTTCAAGAAGATGAAGAAAAGTGGTACTGTATATCACTGATTAATTCATAAGTAACAAAATTGCTGAATTAATATACTTACTGGCCATTTAAGATTCCTTTCCACTTGTATGTGACCACATATGCTTGTTTATGATATATTTATAATATCAAATTGTTAAAAGAAAGTGAGTTGGATTGCTTATGAAACATGTAATTGGAAGTATTATATTTCAGGTCAAGGGAGGCTTGGGAAACGGGTCGTCAGAGAAGCCAAAGCCATTACTGCTGTCTCCTAAGCCCTCATATGTTCATCACTTCCCTCCAAGCTCCTCTGTCCTTCTTGCAGTTACTGGGACGCCTGCTTATCCAGCCTCTCTGGCCACTCTTGTGACTTGATTACCCATGTAGAGCCTTAGCAGTTCAATATGGCTCATTTTCATAGTGACTTGGTCGACGATTTTGAACCTCAAATAGTCATTTGAATAGAACTTGTGATTGCATAACTGTGAATAGGGATTCATTCCTATTGAGTCCCCCATTCCCTCATATTGGGTTCACAAATACAGGTGTTGTTGCAGCTCAATTGTTGCTTGAGATCAGCTTGGCAAGTAAGACATACCAGGCAAAGTCAGCATCTTTAAACAGTGCAGTGAGTCACAGGTAGTAGGTTACAACTTTCAGGGGGTGGGTGATATATATATATACACATATATATGTATACAGTATATATTTTTTTTATATTGTGAGGCTGAAGATTATTGGTTACAAAATGACCATTCCAGATAAGGTCAGTCGTATTTGGTACATATTTTGTAGGTGCTTGAAGTCGCATTGTAAATAATGATACATAACTCAATTAACTATGATCTACTAATCTGTAGCTACAGTGAACTTTTATCATCTCCCCTATAAACCCACCTGGTTGTCTTTACTTTTCAAAAGTGATCTCAAATGGCATTATAGAAATGGGCACTACACTGTGAATGTTGACCTGTGTTGGTGGCTCAGTAATCATATATATAGCTGGTGTTCTTCATTTTGTGTTTTACATATAATTTATCAAAGAAATTTTTTCTTTAAAGAATTGTGTCCCCAGTGATTCCTTGATAAGTTCCTTCTTAAGGAGGCTGTTTCATTGTATCCACCAGATTTTGCTTCTTATAGGTTAAATTAAAGGTCTCTCTTTGGCCTTCAGCATGTTCTTATACATTCCTTTTTCATATTATTACACATTGGATACTTATTTTGCCTAAATTGCGATCAGTTTAGAAAATTCTTTCATTCTCTCTTCACTTAGCTACTTTCCCAAAGACCAGTATTTACAATAGGGCAGTTTCAAAAAAATTTGAAAAATATACACATACTGTGGTTATGTGGTTGATATGTAAGTATGAATTTTGTCAGGTTTCAAAGTAATGTACGTAATATTAGCTTCACCCCAGTCACCAAAAACAGCAGGGAAGCTTCTGCTCAAGACATATCCTTTATCACTCTTATATAATTTAAAAACACTTATGCTCCTTTTTATTTAGTTTGATAGTTATTACTAATAAAATATTAATTCAGGTTTAGAATTTATTTTCTGCTCAAGGTTTTGAATAGCCTTTAGGGGAGACTTATTTGATTGTTTGTATTTGAGTGGCATTTTGTAAATCCTGCATGGGAACCATATTTTGATCTATAGAGCTTCAATGAAAACTGAGCTATGCTCAAATGAGAAGGCATCCTAATTCAAAAATATTTGGTAAGGCTTCAAAAATTGCAGGGGCGTAATTTACTAATTGTCGTCTCTTACCTGTCTCGGGGATTAAGATGGTCATGTAGCCCTCAGAACCCATATCTCTGCTTTTGTTATGCCTTTGAATTTCAAATTTTAGGCAGTGAATCATGGAAGGTTTACTTGATTACATGCCAAAGTTTAGGAGAAATATTTTGGCTAAGTATGAGCAAGTGTTGTCAACATCCTGAGTGTTTACTCATTTCATTTGATAGGCAGTAATTTACTATTTTGTGCTCTGAGCTCAAAGATTTGAATTTGTTATTATTCAAAGTCAAAACATTTTTATGGAATAATATATTTATGGACGGTCAGTTTTGACATTTAAAACTGTGGTTATCATTTAGCAAGTTATTTAGTTCAGCATAGTTTTTTGGGTAAATTGTGTAGGGTAACATGAGAATATAATAATGAAGATACTAGATTTGGCGAGTTATTTTTGCTTGGGACTGAACAATGATGAGACACCCCCTCTTCCCCCATTTGCTGTGAATTTTGGGGCAGTTTTCATTCAAAGGGTGAGCATCAGCATTATTTACAAATAAGCAACCAGCTTTTTTTCCTTATCTCCACATGCAATTGACATCATAAATGCCCTGCATTCTGAAGGCCATTTTGGTAATTTTTATCTGTGTGAATGGAGATCTGCTGTTCTAATCGTCAAAATTTGAATGCTGGTACTTACCACACTTTGGCCATCCAGCCATACAAATTGAGGCCACCAGAAGACACTGAAAACTCTTACAATTATTAGTACTTTTTTCCAAACTTTTATCTGCAAGACTGCACCATCAATTAAGTATGAACTTCAGAAAGTTCCCACTAAAGAAAGAGTGATTGCGCAAGTGAAAACTCTGCAACATTAAGGTGAAATACAATCTATAAATTTTGTTTGGTGCTAGGTGAAATCTGAAATCAATGTAAAAGAGTTGCCAGTGTCTTATGCTGGCTCCTCACACCCAGGTACCCACACCACAAGTTAGTATACGCAGGGGTGTAGCTTTGTATCTAGATTAGCATGGAGCAGTTTTGTACAAGAACTCAAAATAAGTTTTTAAGAAAACTGATTATGGATTTTGATTAACCAAAACTAATATGCAGTATCCCATTTATGAAAAGAAGCCAGGCATTTTAAGTCATTTTGTGTTTTGTAAAATATTTTGAAGTTTACTTCTCTCATGTGAATTGATAATGTGACAAAAAACGGAGTCACATCAGAAAATAAGTGTGCTTTATTTATTAATCAAATACAACCTATACTAACCCATCATACACATTTCAAGATAACAGTAGGTAATTTTATCATGAACTTTGTCAACTTTTCTTGTATTAGTTGAAATTACTTCAAAACTTTTGTATACACTAAAATACTGGCTCTGGGGACAGTAAACAATTATCTTGATATAGCTGCCCTCACATGGTCAGAATTTTGTTGCAGAAGCATAATGTAACGTGACTGCACTCAAGATTGTATACTCAACATTTTTTAATGCACTCATATTGGCTTTAGCACTATCCTACCAAATTGAGACTTCATTTACATACATCATTAATTTAGAATATTTTCCATATATATTAAATATCATATTTATACTTGATTGCCTTGATTATCTTGTGGAGGCAAAGATGACGATTCGTAGAGGTTTTCAAAAAGAAGAGATAATGTTGGGGTGAGAGTAAGTGAGCTCGGAAAGGAGACTTGTGTGAGGAAGTACCAGGAGAGATTGAGTGCAGAATGGAAAAAGGTGAGAGCAAATGACGTTAGGGGAGTGGGGAATGGGATGTACTTGGGGAAGCAGTGATGGCTTGCACAAAAGCTGCTTGTGGCATGAGAAAGGTGGGAGGTGGGTAGATTAGAAAGGGTAGTGAGTGGTGGGATAAAGAAATAAGATTGTTAGTGAAAGAGAAGAGAGAGGCGTTTGGATGATTTTTGCAGGGAAGTAAGCGAATGACTGGGAGATGTATAAAAGAAAGAGGCAGGAGGTCAAGAGAAAGGTGCAAGAGGTGAAAAAGAGGGCAAATGAGAGTTGGGGTGAGAGAGTTTCATTAAATTTTAGGGAGAATAAAAAGATGTTATGGAAGGAGGTAAATAAAGTGCGCAAGACAAGAGAACAGAAAGGAACCGGTGAAGCGGGCAAATGTGGAGGTGATAACAAGTAGTGGTGAGAAGGAGATGGAGTGAATATTTTGAAGGTTTTGATGATAGAGTGGCAGCTGTAGGGTGGTGTGCAAAGTGAGAGGGTCAGGGAAAATGGTTTGGTAAACAAAGAGGAGGTAGTGAAAGCTTTACGGAAGATGAAAGCCGGCAAGGTGGTGGGTTTGGATGGTATTGCAGTGGAATTTATTAAAAAAAAAAAAAGAGGGGGGGGGCGACTGTTGTTGACTGGTTGGTAAGGATATTCAGTGTATGTATGGTTCATGGTGAAGAGCCTGAGGATTGGTGGAATGCTTGCATAGTGCCATTATACAAAAGCAAAGGGGATAAAGATGAGTGTTCAAATTACAGAGGTGTAAGTTTGTTGAGTATTCCTGGGAAACTATATGGTAGGGTATTGATTGAGAGGGTAAAGGCATGTACAGAGCATCAGATTGGGGAAGAGCAGTGTGGTTTCAGAAGTGGTAGAGGATGTGTGGATCAGGCGTTTGCTTTGAAAAATGTACGTGAGAAATACTTAGAAAAACAGACAGATTTGTATGTAGAATTTATGGATCAGGAGAAGGCATATGATAGAGTTGATAGAGATGTTCTGTGGAAGGTATTAAGGGTATATGGTGTGGGAGGTAAGTTGCTGGAAGCAGTTAAAATTTTTATCAAGGTTGTAAGGCATGTGTATGAGTAGGAAGAGAGGAATGCAATTGGTTCCCAGTGAATGTTGGTTTGTGGCAAGGGTGTGTGATGTCTCCATGGTCGTTTAATTTGTTTATGTATGGGGTTTTTAGGGAGGTGAATGCAAGAGTTTTGGAGAGAGGGCAAGTATGCAGTCTTTTATGGATGAGGGGGCTTGGGAAGTGGGTCAGCTGTTCACTGATGGTACAGTGCTGGTGGCTGATTTGGGTGAGA
Organism: Panulirus ornatus; assembly: GCF_036320965.1. NCBI lineage: Eukaryota > Metazoa > Arthropoda > Malacostraca > Decapoda > Palinuridae > Panulirus > Panulirus ornatus. The sequence continues at coordinate 39,233,975 of NC_092228.1, read as the reverse complement.
AACTGCTGAAGTCGGTGATTGAGTTTGGTAGTGCGTGAAAGAAGAAAGCTGAGAGTAAATGTGAATAAGAGCAAGGTTATTAGGTACAGTAGGGTTGAGGGATAAGTCAACTGGGAGGCAAGTTTGAATGGAGAAAAACTGGAGGAAGTGAAGTGTTTTAGATATCTGGGAGTGGATTTAGCAGCGGATGGAACCATGGAAGCGCAAGTGAGTCACAGGGCAGGGGAGGGGGAGAAGGTTCTGGGAGCACTGCAGAATGTGTGGAAAGTGAGAACACTATCTCGGAGAGCAAAAATGGGTATGTTGGAAGGAATAGTGGTTCCAACAATGTTATATGGTTGCGAGGCATGTGCTATAGAACAGGGTTGTGTGAAGGAGGGTGGATGTGTTGGAAATGAAATGTTTGAGGATAATATGTGGTGTGAGGTGGTTTGATTAAGTCATGAAAGGGTAAGAGAGATGTGTGGTAATAAAAAGAGTGTGGTTGAGAGAGCAGAAGAGGGTGTATTGAAATGATTTGGTCACATGGAGAGAATGAGTGAGGAAAGATTGACAAAGAAGCTATATGCATCAGAGGTGGAGGGAATGAGGAGAAGTGGGATACCAAATTGGAGGCAGAGGGATGGAGTGAAACAGATTTTAAGTGATCGGGGCCTGAACATACAGGAGGGTGAAAGGCATGCAAGGAATAGAGTGAATTGGAACGATGTGGTATATCAGGGTCAACGTGCTGTCAATGGATTGAACCAGGGCACGTGAAGTGTCTTTGGTAAACCATGGAAAGTTTTGTGGGGCCTGGATGTGGAAAGGGAGCTGTGGTTTCGGTACATTACACATGACGGCTAGAGACTGAGTGTGAACGAACGTGGCCTTTGTTGTCTTTTCCTAGTGCCACCTCATGCGCATGTGGGGGGGGAGGGGGATGCTGTTTTTCATGTGTGGCGGGGTGGTGATGGGAATGGATGAAGGCAGCAAGTATGGAAGTACATGTATATATATGTTTATGTCTGTGTATGTATATGTTTGTATATGTTGAAATGTATAGGTATGTATATGTGCGTGTGTGGGCGATTATGTATATGCATGTGCATGTGGGTGGGTTGGGCCATTCTTTCGTTTGTTTCCTTGTGCTACCTCACTGACGCGGGAGACAGTGACAAGTATAATAAAAATAAAAAATGTGTGTATGTGTATGTATGTACATGTGTATCAGTGGCATATCTAGGGTATGGCAGGTAGGGCAGGTGCCCTGGGCACCACTTGAAGGGGGTCGCCACTCAATATGTTTGTTTTTTGACATATGCTACCGATTGACATTTTTAATGGTTTGGTTTTGTGAGATAAAGAAACTTGCCTACTTTTCAACTATAGTAATATTTTGCTACTATCAGTTGCATTACCACTTCTGTATTACAATTTTGATCAAACAAGTCTAAGAGTTTATATAAATTTAAGTATATATTTTTATATACTTCCACTGTATGCACATTCTTAATCAAGCCAGGGGTGCAATTTCAGTGCTGCCATAGGTGCTATTTCCCCTAGATATGCCCCTGATGTGTATATATTGATGTGTATATGTATGTATATGTACATGCATGTGCATGTATGTATATGAGTGGGTGAGTCTTCATCTGCTTCCTTGCTCTACCTGGCTGATGTAGGAGACGGCAATCAAGTTTAATAAAATAAATAAATAAATAATAATGTGAGGTAATGTGAGGAACAAATGAAGAACCTCATTTGCACATGAATATTCTCTAGCTATCATGTATAATGGACTGAAATCAGAGCCTACTATCCACAGCCAAGCCCCACAAACTATTCCGTAGTTTACCTTGACCACATCCTATGTCCTGGTTCAGTGTTCAGCCCACTGATAGTATGTTTCCCCCATGTACCTCATCAATTCATTCTATCCTATGCATTCCTCTCACCCTCCTGAATGTTCAGACTCTGATACCTGAAAGACTCCTTCACTCCACTTCCTTCGTGTCTCCCATTTTCTGCCTGAACTTGGACATGTAAATTCTCCGAGTTTTTTTTTTTTTCAGATATCCTCTTCATTTAGTCAAAACATTTCAGCACACACTGGTCACATTTCTTAGAATGTACTTACTACCACAACTTTTTCTTATACTGTCACTGTTACATGATGAACCTGCCTCACACTATATTCAGTCATGCATTTTGTTTCTGACATATCCATCCTCTAATATTCTTTTGCAATGAATGCTCAAGACTGGAATCTAAACTAATCTGTTGGGACTACTAAACCTTCAGTCATACCTAATATGCCCTTATGGACTGTGACCTCTACACACCCCTTGACGCACCTAGGGCCTTAGCCTCTTTTCCGTCTTATGACTCAATTTGACCCCTATGGTTCCATTTGTTGGCATGTCCATTTGCAGGTACCTATAGCATCCACAAAAACACTGGCTGCCCCCATATATTTTCAAAGACTATACACAGCTGAGGTTTATTGTGAATACAAGCATATGATGCTCTCAGTATGAAATCATTGTACATCTGATTGCTGTTTCTAATGGTGTGAGCACCAGCATTCTGCCTCAGGGCCACCTTGAGGGAAGGTTGTTCTTCCTTTACTCTTCCTGGTTGCAACTTCATTTTTGAGCCTAGTATTTCTTCCACCTGTGCCTCAAGATGATTGGTTCTTATCTTCCTATGGAAGAAAAAGCCTGAACTCTTGCCAAGGAGCAAGAAAATATGCATACATGTGAGATTTCTTGGAGCACTGGGTTCTCAGAATGCACAAACGGGTGGCTGCTTTCTGCAAAACTTGATCAGAGCTTTGCCTCATTCAAGAGATCATGATCCTATGGACCAAAAACAAGGGCCTAAAAGATACTTCACGAACCTTGCCAGTTCCATGCCCAGATGTCTGCAGATAGTAATCAAGGCCAAAAGAGATGAAAAAGTACTATGATGCGAGTGAGACAATGAAAATGTATGATGATAATTTTTTCTGAACTTTCTGTATGTCCTCTGCATTCAACCATCCTATCTTGTCTCTACTGCACTTCATTACGTTACTTCTGTGCAAATATACTTTCAACTTGGTCTTTTCCAGTATTCTCAAACCATCACCAGTTTCTGGAGTTTCTATAGTATGCCATTAAAGATAAGCCTTCTGCAAACTAATCACTGATTCATCACTTATGTCCTCCCCATACCATAAAAATGTCCCTTGCATTCATTCACCTCCATCAAGTTCATCCATGAACAGATTAAACTTCCATGGTAATATCACATCCTTGAAGCACACTCTCCACTGGGAAACACACACTTTCCTCCCTCCCTACTCGCACACATGCCTTGTTTTCCTGGCTAGAATTCCTCAGCACACTGAGGAACTTTCCATTTTCTCCTTAAATTCAGAGTGCCTTCCACAACCCTTATATACATTTCTCCAGATTCATAAATGTCACATACAATTGACCCTTCCACCTGGTATTTTACAAATTTCTCAAAGCAAACATTTCTTCCTCTCACCAATCCACAGTTCTTCAAAGTTGGATGCTCTGTGCATTCCTTTATCTTCTTGATCATCAATCTCCCATCTGCCTTACCAGGTATACTTAACAAACATACCTTTGTAATAAAAGCATTTTTTTCTGTACCTGTTGTCTTTATACAGATGGCACTATACAGGCATTCTGCCAGTTCTCAAGTACTTCACTTTGGGCAATAAAAGCTCTGAACAGCATAACTTATCAATAACTGTCAAACCATTTTCTAATAAAAGCAACTCTGCTTTAAAATCCCATCCACTCCTACATTTTTTTTGGTGTAGATATAATGGATTACACTTATAAGCCTACCAACAAACACAATGATAGAATTCTGTGCATTTTTTGAGTACATGCTTCAACATAAATGGCACTTACATAGTATTACAATATATAAAGTAATTCAACTGTATGGATATCTTTTAAACTATATGGGCCAGAGGCCATTAAATCACTGAATCCATTAAAATCCAAGCAACCTCATAAATATAGATATTTAAATTTGATTTATAAAATGGATTAAATACAGAAAAGCTTGTTAAAAATCAGAAGGGTTGCAAGTACACTTAAGGAAACTGGGTGTTCCTATCCTTTTTGCCAACCCATTTGATTAGGGATGGCAATCCTGATTCCACAAAATTAATTACTATAGATAGTGTTATAAACTTTTAGACTCCTCACATATTAATTTATTACAAGTGGTCACTGTCTTTCCAAGGACAACTAATAGCTTTAGCCTTATAATTTCACCAAAGTTTTCTACTACATTTTTGTACTATGATAAGCCTACTGATCAAACATTTTAAACTGTCTCATGGCAACTTGTATATAATAATTCCAGAAATGGGAGATGTGTATCAGATTGAGTATATTAATGCATCTATATTTTATTTTATCCCTGGGGATAGGGGAGAAAGAATACTTCCCACGTATTCCCTGCGTATCGTAGAAGGCGACTAAAAGGGGAGGGAGCGGGGGGCTGGAAATCCTCCCTTCTCATTATTTTTTTTTTAATTTTCCAAAAGGAACAGAGAAGGGGGCCAGGTAAGGATATTCCCTCAAAGGCCCATTCCTCTGTTCTTAACGCTACCTCGCTAACGTGGGAAATGGCGAATAGTTTGAAAAAAAAAAAAAAATATTTTATTTACAAAACATTTACAGACAGTTTAGCCATTTTTACCAATAGTTTAGCTGACAGTATGGGCCATATTTGTCAACATTTTAGCATCACTTAAAAGTATTATCCAAGTACTGTAGAGTAATTCTATAGTGAATACAGTCAGCTTTTCTGTAACTGATGTGTACTGTTTGTAAGGCTTAAAGAAGAAACCATGAGTTTATTATGTAAAGGAAGTGGGATGAAAATTTTTAAAAACATTTGAAAATTTTCCATCTGACTACATATCCACAGAAGGTCTTCCAAAGGAACAAGATGTTTAGTTTAGCATTCTCAGTACTTCAGAGAATTATTTCTAGTTAATGAAAACCTACATTTTACTGTAAGAAAAGCCTAAAATTTTGGAGAAACATCACAGAACATTATTCTGCATTACACTTGTAATAATTCCATATGATGTCATTTTAGGGCATACATTTTACTCAAATATTTTTAACTATTAATAGGTAATTATGACTTGAGACTTTTACAAACTTTATTACAAGTTAGGTATTGCTCCACAGGAGATTTAGTCCTGTTCACATCTGTAATGACTAATTTTGATAACATGGCCTATGTGTAATTCAGGTGAAAAGCTGCAGCAAGATTTGGTTAAAAAGACTAGCACACTTTAGATTAGAGTACAGTGATATGCACTTTACTATCATACATATTTGATGTTGAAATACTTATATAACTGTAGTAACAAGTTTACCACAGGGAACTAGGTAACAATGCACTTTACCAGCATTCCAGATTGGACCTGGGAACCCATTCTGCAAAGTTTATTCTCAAAGAAATACAAGTATGCATTTTTTTCTATGTATTAACATAGTACCTCTTTACTCAAAATGTTGTGAACACTTCCCACAGTGAAAGTAACAATTATGAGTTGATTTCCACAAGTCATTATTCTTTGAAAGGAGGACTTCAAATGTACAAACCTGCTTGACGTCATGTTTTAACTCATTCTCATATAGGCATAGGTAAACAGCAAATGTCAAGTACTCAATTCATACAGAAAACTCAAAAATATTTGGCAATAATATAATTCAACAGTCATGTGTCTAAGTGTGTATCATATTCTGCACAACATAACTAAATTCCTTTGTTAAACACCACTTCCTCTATAAGCGCACTGGTATTTCTTGAGCATTTCCCTTTTCTGTCCACATGTTTAGAAATTTGGTACCATGGCCTACCATTTTCTGAATTAAAATTATGATAATGCTTAAAGCATGATGACAAACTGAAATAGTAGATGGACAGGCTTGTATACAATGCAATTTTGTATAATCTTCAATGTTGTGTAAATAAAATGCCATCTATCTATATATAAAACCACATGCCCTTCTGTTCTGTAGTAAATTCCGTATGGCTACTGCCTCATATACTCTGATCTCAGCACTTTTCAGAGACATGCACTTACACACCCCTATATGATGCCCAACTGCTTTGAAGCTTTTCTTTATACTTCTTACCATCAACTTCAGTCAAATCCATTCGTTTAGTATCTTTGTAAATACCATTTCTAAACCTTCTCTTAAATCTGTATGCTTCATTTCTGATTTGCACAAGTATATCGGTAAAAATCTGTATTTCTGCACTACTTGGAAAATATCTTTATCTGCTCCATGACCATCCAGATATACACCTTACTTTCCAAAGCAACCCCAACAAAAGTCTTGCATTCATTCACCACATATATTCCTTTGGCACATTACCTTTCACCCATGGAGATGTAGTATCAATACTGAAAAGAAGTATAACAAAAAAGTATGCATTAGTATAATGGTGATATAGTACTTGTAATTTAGCTACTGTTAATGAGTTACACAGGATTTAACTTCTTTGAGACTTGGGGTCATCTTGAAATATTCACTGCAAAGTATTGGCTACTGAATAGGACTATTCAGATTACTTAAGTAACCAACTGATGGCTTTCAAACGGCATTTAATTAATGTATTCAAACATTCTGACAATTCCCTAGCAAAAAAACCCAATCAAGGCAATGACCCATACAGAATCTTGTCAATAAAGTCAATAAACCTTTGTCTTGCTACATCTGCACATTGCACTGATATGTAGCAAGACTTTATTGACAAGATATTGTTAGTATTTTTTTTTTCATCCTAAGGGATAGGGGAATAAGAATATTAACCAAATGTCTCCTGCATGTATAAGGTTAAACACTAGGGCTAGAAATGGGCTTTGGAAACCCTTCTCTTCTTTACATAACCACTTTCCAAAAAACTTGAAAGGTGAGACAGTAAAGAGTTATTCTCAAAGGCTAAGACTAGGGGTTACTTAATGTGTATGATTACAATGAAGATGAAATTAAGAGAGACAGAAGGTACGTGAGAGGAGAAAAACCTCTCTGTTCTCTCTGTACAATGAAACAAAAGGATAGAATGGTTCAGGAATGAACAAAGGATAAAGTCTAGGGTTTATGAAAGGAAAAGAGTGAAAGGAGGTGACACTTCTGATGGAGAGGGAGCTGTAAGGAGCGTCAGGATGAGGATGTATAAGAAAGGGTAGTGAGTGGTGGAATGAGAAAATTAAATAAATAATGAAAGAGAAAAGAGACGTATGGTCAATATCTGCAGGAAGGTGTGTTAGTAACTGAGAAGAATGCAAGACAAACCAGCTAAAAATATAGGTAAGTGAGAGATGAGTGAGAAATTCAAAAATGTTTTGGTAGGAGGTAAACAGAGTAAGGAGAACATGAGAATAAATGTGGGCAACAGTGGGGAGAATAGACATGGAAATGGAAGCAAGCAAAGAATAGATAAGAGGTTGAGTGAGTAAGTATTTTCAAGAAAAGCTGAATGTGCTACGATGACAGGAAGGCAAATGTGATGTGTTTAGGATAAGGTGGTAAGCAGAGTGGGAGTGCCATGGTGAATGGTATACTGAATAAAAAGGAAGAAGCAGAGCATAAGAAGAAATGTGGGCAACAATAATGAGAACTGACAGGGAAGTGGAAGGTGAGAAAGAGGTGGAGTAAGTATTTTGAACGACTGCTGAATGTTTTAAGATGACAGGAAGGCAGAGAAAGTCTAGTTCAAGAAGTATAACATAATAAAAGTGCATCGGGTAACAGTGTAGCTTAATGGCTAATCAGGTTGTTCAGAGTTTATGTAGTCTAAGGATTTATGGAGCCAGAGAGAGTTGTGGTATTAAGTGCAGTCCGACTGAAAGTGAACAACAGTGTACTAAAATGGTTCAAGTACATGGAGAAGATAAACACAGAAAAACTATGAGGATGTATGTGTTAGAAGGGAAAATAGCAAGTGAGAGGGGAAGACTTAGAAGCAGATGGAAGGATGAAGTAATGAAGGCTTTGGGGTACTAGCATATGAACACATAGAAGGGTGAGAGGTATGCTGTGAACAGAATGAAGTAAAACAAGGCATCTGAAGTAACTGAGATAACCCACAGCATAAAATGTGGCTCTTGTATGTGAATGGTTGGCTTTGGTACATTATTCAATACATGACTGCTAAGTATTAGTTGTGTGCACAAGAGGCCACTGATTGTTTGTTCTTGACACCACCTTGCTTCAGTGTAAGAGGGTAATTAGGGATAAAAAAAAAAAATTATTGTCATTTTAGATATCACTTGAAGCTGATAGGGTACCTCCATTATGAGGCAAATACAGGTAGATATATAGGGATGGATGTCTACAGAAAAAGGGGAAGAAGAACAGGTACAGAAAATATTAATGATAACTATGAATGGAAGGATCTGCAACAGACTGCTAGCCAAAAGTATATAACAGTTAAGGGGCACAAAGAACCATTAAAGTGGGCATCATTATCAGTTACCTAAATTCTGTATTTATAATAAGTCTCCAGAAAAGCAGAATAAACCAGCAAGTTTATTAGATACAGTAGGGTTGAGGGACAAGTCAATTGGGAGGTAAGTTTGAATGGAGAAAAACTGGAGGAAGTGAAGTGTTTTAGATATCTGGGAGTGGATTTGGCAGCCAATGGAAAAATGGAAGCAGAAGCGAGTCACAGGGTGGGGGAGGGGTGAAAGTTCTGGGAGCGTTGAAAAATGTGTGGAAAGCGAGAACGTTATCTTGGAAAGCAAAAATGGGTATGTTTGAAGGAATAGTGGTTCCAACAATGTTATATGGTTGTGAGGCATGGGCTATAAATAGACTTGTGTGGAGGAGGGTGGATGTGTTGGAAATAAGATGTTCGAGGACAGTATGTGGTGTGAGGTGGTTTGATCGAGTAAGTAATGAAAGGGTAAGAGAGATGTGTGGTAATAAAAAGAGTGTGGTTGAGAGAGCAGAAGAGGGTGTTTTGAAATGGTTTGGTCACATGGAGAGAATGAGTGAGGAAAGATTGACAAAGAGGATATATGTGACAGAAGTGGAGGGAACGAGGAGAAGTGGGAGACCAAATTGGAGATGGAAAGATGGAGTGAAAAAGATTTTGAGCGATCGGGGCTTGAACATGCAGGAGGGTGAAAGGTGTGCAAGGAATAAAGTGAATTAGAACGATGTGGTATACCAGGGTTGACATGCTGTCAGTGGATTTAACCAGGGCATGTGAAGCATCTGGGGTAAACCATGGAAAGTTTTGTGGGGCCTGGATGTGGAAAGGGAACTGTGGTTTTGGTGCATTATACATGACAGCTAGAGACTGAGTGTGAACGAATGTGGCCTTTGTAGTCTTTTCCTAGCGCTACCTTGCGCGCATGTGGGGGGAGGGGATTGTCATTTCATGTGTGGCGGGGTTGTGACGGGAGTGAATAAAGGAAGCAAGTATGAATTATGTACATGTGTATATATGTATATGCCTGTGTATGTATGTATATGTATACATTAAAATATATAGGTATGTATGTGTTTGTGGACGTGTATGTATATACATGTGTATGTGAGTGGGCTGGGCCATTCTTTCGTCTGTTTCCTTGCGCTACCTCGCTAACGCGGGAGACAGCGGCAAAGTATAATAATAAAAAAAAAAATAGTGCTCATCAAATATTCACAATATCCCATGAACAGAATGAATTAATCTTCAAGGGAGTGAAAATGCATTTCAAATTACCATCCTGCCAGCTATGCTCTAGTTTTTAGTAAAATGCTACAAACATTAATCAAAGATAATTCTTTTTTAATTATAAACTACTAACCAATAATCACATGGGTTCTGTAAAGCCAGATCATGCACAACTATCTTAAAAGAATTCTTCAGTCATATACAGTGAATTCTCAAATCCAAATTAAATGGTTTGCAAGGGAGTCAAAATTGGAAAAATTATTAAGGCGGAATGGAATAATCTATGTTTCTGGGAATCTGAGTTTGAGAATATTTACTGTATATGATAACTGGGACTTTACAATACCCTCAGATATTATATGCTTGGCTTCTAAGAGGCTTGTAAAAAAAAAAAAAAAAATTAGAGCCCTTGGTATATGAAATAGAATCTACATGTGGATGGTGGACTTACTCGCTTACAGACAGAAAACAGAGTGATATTACGTTGGGAAATATCTGATTAGCTTAAAGTGACATGTGGGGTTCCACAATGCTCAGTCTTATATCAATGATGTGGAGACACGACTCACCGGTAGAATTTTAACATTTGCTGATGACAGGCTACTAGAAAATTCAGCCCAGTCAAGACTGCAAGAGGATTCAAAGAAGTATCAAGTAATGGAGTGGTCAAAGACATCACATATGGACTTCTGTGTAGACATATGCAAAGTGATGCATTTTGGTAAGAAAAATATCAATCATGAAAATGCAATGCATGGTAAACCATTATTAGAGAAACAAGAAGAAAAGGACCTTAGAGTGGTAATCAATAATGACATTATTCCCAAACCTTGTGCAGGTGGCCTATTCCTGCAAACTGTATGGTCTTATTTTCCTGGTTATATTTGAAGGAACTAATGGTTCCTTCACTGGCAGGAAACATGTACAGATCCCATATGTCACCCAAACTCTTACTAGCACACACAAATACCAACAAGTCTTAGTCATCCAAAGATAACCACAGTGGGAGGATATGCATTCACAACATCCAGGCTCCTGCATTGCAACACAATTTAAACAAATACGACTGTATGTGGTACAATACAGATGATGAATACAGCTATTATATTTGCTAGTGTCTGGAGACCATGAAGAGAGATTGAGAATATAACAGAGAAGAACTCAGTCTCCAAGTACAGGGAAATAAGTATGAGGGACAATCACATGCTGGAGTGCCTGAGTACACACTTAGTTTGAATAGCAGCAGCACCCTTTTGTGCAACTGGTGTCAATCTATGCTTATGTAGCAGTGCACTATTGGCATCAATCTTTGCCTATAATTTCATGCAACAAAATTACTCATGCATTCTAGACTCTGTTTTCTGGGCACAGATGGCAACCAAAATGAAGAATTAGTAACTGGAGCTGACTTGAGGCCTCAGTAATGAACTAGTCACCACAGTGGATTGTTGTGCTCCTTTTCCCAAGACTTGCCATGTTTGTGGCACCCATACCCATGTTCCTGGCACTTAGGATTGGCCATTTAACTTTATAAGGTGTTCTTCCTAAGTTGCAAATGCTTAAAAAATTAATTCATAAGAAAAAAACATTGACAGTTTTTCTACTCCTAAGCATATATAAATAAAAGATTACAAAATGTAAGTAAATGTAACTTGTGTACAAAGAATTGGTCAATACACCGCACAATGTGTTTTTCCTAGTCTAGGAACACTCAAGCATTAATTCTTAAGAGAGAGTTATTTTTTATACACCTTTTCAGAAAAAGAAATGCATGCTAATGGGAAGAACTGAAAGGGTTAAGGATCAAACCTTGTCTCAAGATTTAAATGACTATGAAGTGCTGTTTAAATGGCTCTTTTTATTCTAAGTGAATTAATATTCTTTATTCTATATTCTACATTTTGTCAATATCCAGCTATCATGTGAGAGACAATCATTTATCAGGGTTCTATCTTGAAAGGGTTAAATATACAAAGCACTGCCAAGCTGTATAAAAGATAGCAAATAATTAATTAGGCTTTAATGCCAAAAATATAAACTATATAATGAAGGATACTACAGCATATCCAATCTTTGCAAAGTCCAAGTCAGACCTCAAACAGAATACAGCACTGAATTCTGCACATCATAATTTACTGAAGATGAAGAATAATTATAAGTGATAGTAATTCTGTCTTTCAGAGAAGCAATATGAAGAAAAACCCAGAGATCTAACATTATTTTCTCTAAAAAAGCACAGCCTCTGATGAGATGGCATAAAAGTTTTCAAAATTACTATTTTCATATACTTTCATTGCTTCCCAAGTTTTACAAAAGGTAACACAAGGAACAGATGAAGAATGGTCTCACCCTAAATAATTTCAACTACATATCACAGGATATTTTTTTTAACATTTCATGTTGATTCATCTAAAATAAATAATGTTATGAAATTAAAAGGAATGGGATTTAATGCTAATGATGGTAATCTTCTTGGTAGCAGGACTGTAGAAACTACCAGACATTGTCATTGTAAGGAATATAAATATCTTTAGATTACAGTTTGACAAATACTTCAGTGATACCAATTATCTATAGATAAGCCTGCTCATAAAAACACAGAGTAGGAGTATAGGGTAATATTATTGCCTTCCAGGTAGTGAACCTGACTTGGACCATAAGATCTCCTATCATCCACCCTTCCTATGTACTTCCATAACTCTCCTACGCTGATTTGGAAAAGAAAAGGTTTGAACTTAGAATATTCCATTCTGGTTGATTGCAGTCACACTTCTATAGATAATGCGAGGTCAAATAATCCTGAGATATTTACGTTACAACAATACTTGTATTGCACAAAAAAACTGGTTACCTATAACATAATACTCCCTTTCCTCTACTGAGAGGGTTAAATATACACCTGAATATTTCATACTACAATCTCTCCAGCTACCTATAGCATGCAGACCTTATCTCTAGCTCAGATTAAAACAACATGAATCTTCATCATTCTGCATAAATTTACTTACTTATAACTTGTTCACAAAAGTATACATCTTCTATATGTAAGAATTCATTAATTCATTTGATCTTCATTAATTTACTTTTTTTTTTTTTTTTGCTTTGTCGTCGTCTCCCGCGTTTGCGAGGTAGCGCAAGGAAACAGACGAAAGAAATGGCCCAACCCATCCCCATACACATGTATATACATACGTCCACACACGCAAATATACATACCTACACAGCTTTCCATGGTTTACCCCAGACACTTCACATGCCCTGATTCAATCCACTGACAGCACGTCAACCCCGGTATACCACATCGATCCAATTTACTCTATTCCTTGCCCTCCTTTCACCCTCCTGCATGTTCAGGCCCCAATCACACAAAATCTTTTTCACTCCATCTTTCCACCTCCAATTTGGTCTCCCACTTCTCCTCGTTCCCTCCACCTCCAACACATATATCCTCTTGGTCAATCTTTCCTCACTCATTCTCTCCATGTGCCCAAACCATTTCAAAACACCCTCTTCTGCTCTCTCAACCACGCTCTTTTTATTTCCACACATCTCTCTTACCCTTACGTTACTTACTCGATCAAACCACCTCACACCACACATTGTTCTTAAACATCTCATTTCCAGCACATCCATCCTCCTGCGCACAACTCTATCCATAGCCCACGCCTCGCAACCATACAACATTGTTGGAACCACTATTCCTTCAAACATACCCATTTTTGCTTTCCGAGATAATGTTCTCGACTTCCACACATTCTTCAAGGCTCCCAGGATTTTCGCCCCCTCCCCCACCCTATGCTCCACTTCCGCTTCCATGGTTCCATCCGCTGCCAGATCCACTCCCAGATATCTAAAACACTTTACTTCCTCCAGTTTTTCTCCATTCAAACTTACCTCCCAATTGACTTGACCCTCAACCCTATTGTACCTAATAACCTTGCTCTTATTCACATTTACTCTTAACTTTCTTCTTTCACACACTTTACCAAACTCAGTCACCAGCTTCTGCAGTTTCTCACATGAATCAGCCACCAGCGCTGTATCATCAGCGAACAACAACTGACTCACTTCCCAAGCTCTCTCATCCCCAACAGACTTCATACTTGCCCCTCTTTCCAAAACTCTTGCATTCACCTCATCCATAAACAACCCCATCCATAAACAAATTAAACAACCATGGAGACATCACACACCCCTGCCGCAAACCTACATTCACTGAGAACCAATCACTTTCCTCTCTTCCTACATGTACACATGCCTTCATTTATAGTTTTTGTAATACTGATACAGCACACAAGTGGAAGTACTTTTCTTGGCAAAACTGTAAGGGTGTGAATACTTATTTATAGAAATCACAATCCCCTTTGTAAAAGGCCTAAATAATAAAAGTTTCTGACTTTGATACTGACCTCTCCTAATTTCTAGTATACACTTGTATTACCTGAAGGAAGATGAAACCTGTGTACAAGGTTTTTTGAGATGGTTTAGCCAGTCACAAATCAAGAAATTTTCAATAATATATTTTCATTCAAAATAATGTGACCTTTGGTCAATATAATATGATCAGCACCAGAAAAATATTAATACACAAGTTAGTTGAATAGGTAAAAACTATAACTTTAAAGTATATCAAAATTTTAAGTGAACTGGAATGATGTGATATACCGGGGCCAACGTGCTGTCAATAGACTGAAACAGGGCATGTGAAGCCTCTGGGGTAAACCATGGAAAGGTCTGTGGGGGCCTGGATGTGGATTGGGAGCTTTGGTTTCGGTGCATTACACTAGAGACTGAGTGTGAACGAATGTAGCCTTTTTTGTCTGTATTCCTGGTGCTACCTCACTGAGGATAGTGATGCTGTTTTCCTGTGGGATGAGGTAGCAAGAAGAATGGATGAAGGCAAGCAAGTATGAATATGTACATATGTATGTATGTATATGTTGATATGAATGTATATGTATATGTGCATATGCGGGCATTTATGTATATATATGTGTATATGAGTGAATGGGCCATTCTTTGTCTGTTTCTAGACGCTACCTTGATGTCGCAGGAAACAGTGATTATGTATGTATACATATTATATCTATTATTTCATTATACATAATCGCTGTTTCCCGTGTCAGTGAGGTAGCACCACAAAACAGACAAAGAATGGCCCATCCACTCATATACACACATATATACATAAACGCCCACATATGCACATATACATACATGTAAATATCAACATATACATACGTATATGCAGACATTAAATATATACACATGTACATATACTTACTTGCCTTCCTCCATTCCTGTCGCTACCCTACTCCACAGGAAAACAGCATTTCTATCCCCTGCTTCAGTGAGGTAGTGCCAGAAATACAGACAAAAAGGCCACATCCATTCTCTAGCTGTCATGTGTAGTGCACCAAAATGATAGCTCCCTATCCACATCCAGGCCCCACAGACCTTTCCACGGTTTACCTCAAACACTTCACATGCCCTGGTTTAGTCCATTGATAGCACATTGGCCCTGGTATGCCACATTGTTTCAGTGCACTCTATTCCATGCATGTCTCTCAACCTCCTGTATGTCCAGGCCCCGATCACTCAAAATCTTTTCCACTCCATCCTTCCACCTCCAATCTCGTCTCCTGCTTCTCCTTGTTCTCTCCACCTTTGACACATACATCCTTCCTGTCAATCTTTCCTCAATCATTCTCTCCATGTGTCCAAACTATTTCAACACACCCTCTTCTGCTCTCTCAACCATACTCTTTTTATTTCCACACATCTCTCTTACCCTTACATAACTTAGTCGATTAAACCACCTCATCACATACTGTCCTCAAACATTTAATTTCCAACACATCCACCCTCCTCTGTACAACCCTATCTACAGCCCATGCCACTCAACCTCATAACATTGTTGGAACTACTATTCCTTCAAACATCCATTTTTGCTCTCTGAGATAACATTCTCTTCTCCCACACATTCTTCATTGCTCCCAGGACCTTTGCCCCCTTCCCCATCCTCTGACTCACTTCCGCTTTCATGGTTCCATCTGCTGCTAAGTCAACTCCCAAATTTCTAAAACACTTAACTTCCAATTTTTCTCCATTCAAACTTACATCCCAATTAACTTGTCCCTCGACCCTGCTGAACCTAATAACCTTGCTCTTATTCAAATTTACTCTCAACTTTCTCCTTTCATACACTTTTCCAAACTCAGTCACCAACCTCTTCAGTTTCTGACATGAATCAGCCACTAAAGCTGTATCATCGGCAAACAACAACTGACTCACTTCCCAGGCCCTCTCATCCACAACAGACTGCATAATTGCCCCTCTCTCCAAAACTCTTGCATTTACCTCCCAAACCATCACATCCATAAACTAATTAAACAACCAAGGAGATATCACACACCCCTGCCACAGACCGACATTCACTGGGAACCAATCACTCTCCTCTCCTCCTACTTGCACAAATAAGTTACATCCTTGGTAAAAACTTTTCACTGCTTCTAGCAACTTATCTCCCATATCATATACTCTTAATACCTTCCACAAAACATCTCTATCAACCCTATCATATGCCTTCTCCGGATTCATAAATGCTACATACAAATACATTTGTTTTTCTAAGTATTTCTCACATACATTCTTCAAAGCAGACACCTGGTCCACACATCCTATACCACTTAGGAAACCACATTGCTCTTCCCCAATCTTATGCTCTGTACATGCCTTCACCCTCTCAATCAATATCCTCCCATATAATTTCCCAGGAATACTCAACAAACTTCTGTAGTTTGAACACTCACCTTCATCCCCTTTGCCTTTGTACAATGGCATTATGAATGCGTTCCACCAATCCTCAGGCACTTCACCATGGTCCATACATACAATGAATATCCTTACCAACCAATCAACAACACAGTCACCCCCTTTTTTGATAGATTCCACTGCAATAACATCCATACCTGCCGGCTTGCCAGACTTCATCATCCACAAAGCTTTCACTACCTCTTCTCTCTTCACTAAATCATTCTCTCTGACTCCCTCACTTCATACACGACCCCAACCAAAACACCCTACATCTGCCACTCTATCATCAAACACATTCAACAAACCTTGAAAATACTCACTCCATCTCCTCCTCACTCCATCACTATTTGTTATCTCTTCCCCACTTGTGTCAGTGACGTATCACCAGTATACAGATGAAGAATGGCCCATCCACTCATGCACAAGTATGTATACATAAATGCCCACATACACACATTTACATACATATACATACAACATATACATATACAGACACAGACATATACATACATACCCAAGTACATATTCATACTTGATTGCCTTCATCCATCCCTGGCACTACCCCACCCCACAGGAAACAGCATCGCTACTGCCTGCATCCGTGAGGCAGTGCCAAGAAAACAGACAAAAAAGGCCACATTCATTCACACCCAGTCTCTAGCTGTCATGTGTAAAGCACCGAAACTACAGCCCCTATCACTTACAGGGTACCATGCATCATGCCCTGGTGATAACAACGGGGATAACAACATGCATTCTCCATCATTCTAAAAACCAAACTTTCCTGTTTAGCCAATTCATTTTGTATTACCAGTAATCAAAATGTTTCCACCAAATAATTTCTATGTCTTAGCAGGAAACTTTTGACGAAACTCATTTTATAAAGACTTCACTTGTAAGATGCTGGTATGAACTTATAGGAACTAAAGTATTTAAGCTCACTTTATGATCAATTCCTGCGTCTTTTATTTGGTGTAGGAGTGTGGGCTGGAGAAGATGGCTTTGAATCTCGCCCCCTTTTTCCAGGCCGTCTTGGGGTATCATCATCTTCCTCTCGCATATCTCGAGCACGTTCACGCCTCATTCCTAATGGTATGAGATTTACAAAACAGAGCAATTCATTTTATTCATGATAATACATGATTTTCGTGGTAAGGTTAGGTGTCATTATTCAGACAGTGCAAAATGATTTGGGAAGGTAGGGTACTGAGCACAGAAAAGGCAGTGTGTTTATTGGAATTACATACCTCACATGAAATGAACATCACACATACATATTAAGAAATAGCTATGAACATATGCGGATGGTACTGTGAATTTTCAAGGTTCAAACCATTAACAGACCGAGTAATTTGACAGGATATAGATAGTACATTTGCAGGACAAAACTCTTAAAGAGTTCTGGGGGAAATAGTCTAGTCTGGAAAGAGAGAGCAAAATATGGTTGCTTTTGACGCAATTTAGGTGTAAAAATAAAAGCCAGATAGAACCAGAAAAGATGAACACACAGCATGAGATGGAAGGAAATGACAGTATGAGGGTAGAATTAATTCCAGATAAAAGTGCATACTTAGGTGTGATGAAGACTAGGCAGTACCACAAATACAGTGTCAGGGATACAGGAATAGAGCAGCAGGTAAAAAAGAACTGCAAAAACTTGAAGAACAACAATGAATGTTAGTTTAGCATAAAATGACACTTACAAGCGAGTCAGAGAATGTAAGAAAAGGTACTTTATATCTGCTTATTGTCATATTTCCCATATACATGTGGTGGGTCCATGTATGCATATCAGAAACGGAGTAGGTCCCAACTCTATTCCTTGCAGGACCATTCTGAGGTTTGACTATTAATCACCACTCTCTTTACAGCCGATCAACCAATTTCCTGACATATGAAGCATGGCAACATGCATAATATGTGAGTTAGCTCTAGTAATCCTTGATGCAGAAGTTTATCAAATGCTTTCTAAAAATCCAAATATATGATATCAATCACTTTATTTTCACTGCACAAGTTGGTTACACTTTTTTTTGTAATAAAACAGTCTGATTTAAAAATAAACCAAATATGTAAAATTTGATTTTAACACCTAAGCTTTGATACAAATGTGGTTCCAATTTCAAACAATTTGGCAAGAACAGAAAAGGTCTCATCCTCAAATTTGAGCTAATTATCTCCTGTGCTATGCATAGTTCTGAAAATATTTCGGTAAGAATTTGTTTGAGAAGTGAGAAGAAGGATTTTAACTATGATTTTAAAATGTAAGTGGTTAGTAAGATCACGTTCTCTAGACTTAAAAAACTGGCCAAATTGCACTCACTGAATCTGTAAGACTGGCAGGTATGTGGGCTATTTGGTGATCTACCATACATCATCAAACTCCAGCTCATATATAGTACTCATCTCTCCAAAAAAAAAAAAAAGCTGAGAAATAAGACTGTGACTAACTGTCACACTGATGTTTACTTATGCTACAAATGTATAGCGGTGGAGCCAAACTCATAGAATCACCTGCCTAATCAACATCATATATGACAATCATCGATTATAATTATTTAGTGCATGGGAAAATTAATAGGATGTGCTGTACCTATAATTTCAGTTAGAAAGAAAACAGTGTACAGTATTTGGTCTTGGCAAGGTTCTGAAAAGTATGTCAGAAGGAACATTACATTAAGCTAAGAGAGGTTTAAGTTAAATGAATTCACTTCGAATACTATTTTCCATGAATGCATTTCTTCTTTAATGTGGAAGAGCCCCACATTTCATTCAGAGATCAAGCTAATTTGTCAAAAATGTACAATTTCACAAAAAACCAGGGTTCTTAGAACTTATCAATACCTACCATCTTATGTACCTTCATTCCATTTAATGCTGATGTTATAGCTTGTTCTTGTATATCATTATGTTGCATAATGTTCTCTTCTGCTATCAACAGAACTAAATCTGGAACTTGAGGCATGTCTTAAATCATAAATACAAAAGAAAATCTCAATCTACGGTCTTTCCCATGGCTTCACTGTCTTGAATCAAGTTGCCATTTTCTGAGATCAGTGGACCAACTGACTGGATAATGACTCTTGCTTGTTACATGTATGAAATTCTTTCAGGTTTCTTCGACTATTTTCAGCAATATACATTTCATAATGTCTGTTTTACTATGATTTGCTGTTCAACACAAATATGCTTAAACTCATTCATACTGGCTGTTTCTCTCCTTGAGTTTCTTGTGCACAACTGTCTTAGAACAACAGGCAGTTGTTTATTTCATTGTTCCACTATTTTGTCTTAATTTTGCACTCACCTGCTGACATTCATTTGTTTAACTCTAAAGGTAGATTAAGTGGAAATTTTTTGCAATGATTCTTGAAGTGGTAAAGATTTAAGCTTTTTAAAGATATATGTTTGAGTGTCCTCTCCTCATGGTGACACTAAAACATAAGTGTCAGAACTGCCTAGCAAATATCCCTTTGATTAATGCAAAAACATTGGATACTGACACTTTGTACGGGAAGTTCAAAGCGGTTGCCTAAAGTAAAACACATGAAACACCTTGTTTTTTGGTTTGCACACAAAAAAGAAAATCGATTTTCAAAGAGAAATCATACAAAGCTGGACCATAATAATTTAATGGTACTATCATTCTTTTTCAGATGGAAATGATCTCTATATACTACATTGAAAATTCCAGGAATCTGTAATTGCTGAAATTACTTCAAAGACAGTAACAAAGTAACAATTTCACGTCAATATATGCTTCTCACTTTTTGCACAAAGACCATAAAACATGAAATGAGAATGGATCAACCTGTCATGTTTTTCAGAAGATTGACTGAAGACATATGTACTTTTTACTAATGTATGGGTGAAATTTCCCAACATAATGAGTATAGGACAGTACTAGTTCTGTTTATACAGAGTTTATAGAAAAAAGATGCAGTCTAGGCATTCATATCCTGCATTTACTCAAGAGTCTATTTGTAAATGAATAGCTTTACTTTATCACAACATATGGATACCTCCTTCTATTTATTTTATCTATTATACTTAATCGCAGTCTCCCGCATCAGCAAGGTAGCGCAAGGAAACAGACAAGGCATGGCCCAACCCAACCACATACACATGTGTATACATAAACACCCACACATGCACATATACATATATACACATTTCAATGTATACATTCATATACATAGACACATACATATATACATGCCCACACTTGCCGCCTTCATCCATAACAAAGCATCCCCACCCTCCAGCAAGGTAGTGGCAGGAAAAGACAAAAGAAAGGCCACATTCTTTCATACTCAGTCTCTAGCTGTTATGTGTTATGCACTGAAACAACCGCTCCCTTTCCACATCCAGGCCCCAAAGACCTTTCCAAGATTATCCCAAATGCTTCACTTGCCCTGGTTCAATCCACTGACAGCACGTCAACCCCGGTATACCACATCGTTCCAATTCACTCTATTCCTTGCACGCCTTTCACCCTCCTGTATGTTCAAGCCCCGATCCCTCAAAATCTTTTTCACTCCATCCTTCCACCTCCAATTTGGTCTCCCGCTTCTCTTTCTTCCCTCCATCTTTGACACATATATTCTCTTTGCCAATCTTTCCTCACTCATTCTCTTCATGTGTTCAAACCATTTTAACACACCCTCTTCTCTCTCAACCACAATCTTTTAATTACCACACATCTCTCTTACCCTTTCATTGCTTACTCAATCAAACCACCTCACACCACATATTGTCCTCAAACATCTCACTTCCAACACATCCACCCTCCTCCATACAATCCTATCTATAGCCCATGCCTCGCAACCATATAACATTGTTGGAACTACTATTCCTTAAAACATACCCATTTTTGCTCTTCGAGATAACATTATTGCCTTCCACACATTCTTCTACGCTTCCAGAACCTTTACCCTCTTCCCCACCCTGTGACTCACTTCCGCTTCCATGGTTTCATCTGCTGCTAAGTCCACTCCCATATATCAAACTCTTCACTTCCTCCAGTTTTCCTCCATTAAAACTTACCTTCCAATTAATTTGTCCCTCAACCCTACTGAATCTGATAACCTTGCTTTTATTCACATTTACTCTCAACTTTATTCTTTCACACACTTAACCAAACTCAGTCACCAACTTTTGCAGTTTCTCACCCGAATCAGTCACCAGCACTGTATCATTAGCGAAAAACAACTGACTCATTTCCTTAGCCCTCTCATCCACAACCTCCTTTTATACTAATCAATTTTTTCCTCAGCTATACAAATATGATCAACAAATTTCTAGATTCTTAAGCAATGTCTTCATATAAAAATACTGTGCATTATGTCATTTCAGTGTACACTCGGGGTGTTCAAACACTGAGCCAAAAATGAGAGGGATGCACTACAACGCATGCATAAATATACCATTAGAATTTGTGCCACTTAACACATTGTTATCATCCAGGGAGCAGCAGCCAGTGCATTTTCTAGCATCGGTTGTAATGCTGATAGTACTTGTACAATATTC
Source organism: Panulirus ornatus (assembly GCF_036320965.1). Taxonomy (NCBI): domain Eukaryota; kingdom Metazoa; phylum Arthropoda; class Malacostraca; order Decapoda; family Palinuridae; genus Panulirus; species Panulirus ornatus. The sequence continues at coordinate 39,211,925 of NC_092228.1, read as the reverse complement.
AATATCCTGAATTCACTCAAACTCATCTGATGTGAATGAGTTGTATTAAATAAATATTACACGATTTCTCGACTTTCTCAAGAAACCCCACACGAGAGACAATGGTTGTCAGAACTTGCCACTGAATGGTTTAATCATTATACTATTTCACTCACCTTCATCTTTATAATCCTTTTCAAAGTTTTTTGGTGGGCGTCCCCTGCCTCGAAATTCCTTTTCATCTTTATACTCATCCCTTACATCAGGTTTGACTCGTTCATCCAGCAAATCAGAGAATTCCATCTCTGGCAAGTTGAATTCGATTTCTTCATTTGGGAATGGGAGCTTATCTGATTCATCCTAAATGTCAAAGTAAAAAAAAGTGTCAGGGGACAAAATACAGATAAAAAAGTAAAGCTGGGAAACACTTTGCATCACTCAAAAAGTGTTCTACAGATTTATTTAGGACACTGTATCTGGTAAGTATCTAGAATACTAACCTTTTACCTCTTTGACTGTTATACCCAAATACAGATTAAGAAATCTCACGACGCAGTAACTAACTCTACGACAAAAACACTAATTTAAATTGCGATTCTTATCTTAAACTACCATCTTTACAATGAATCCAACCTTACTATAAAAAAATGCTGCATTCCTATACATATCAAAGTTTTTTCCATTTGATATGACTTAAGAAATGACAGTGTAAAACAACACTCTTGGAGTCCTAACCAGTGCTATTTAATTTCAACCAAGTATAAAAATGCAGGACAGTCTTCTAAATGGGTCACAATGGGTACCCAGATAAAATGTCCTCACGTTTTGGCCAAAAGTGGCCAAACCTAGGCCAGCTATATGCAAGTTTCTTGAGGCCATAGATAAAAATTCAGGAGGTTCATATGACCCCACAATCCAATCTTTGACCCTAATGTCCAAATACAGTCAAGGTGTAGAACTCTGTATCAAGTATCTGTGGTACTAGCTTGGTTGACCTCTCTTCAAGTCATCTAATTTCACACACAGACATTCAGTAGCACAGTATGGGATGCTGACCTTTGAATCCTGATGTCTATGTACAGTAGCATTTATGTTATAATTTTGGTCCAAATCCACAAATCCAATCTTCAGGTAATGTAGACACAACTATTCAGTTACATTCTAATAAACAATACCTTATGACCTTGTCCTTTGACCTCTGAACTTGAAAATTTCACCGACTGTATAACTCTGTACATAGTATCCATGGTATTAGTCCATATTCAATCCACCAGTCTTAAGATATTGTGTTAAAAATACTGGGTCACAATAGCAGATGGATGGATGGGCAAACCCAAATTCCACTTTCCTTTGCAGATAAAAGATGATAGTCAGTAGTTATTGTTATAATGCTATGGCAAGCACCTCACCATATTGTGGCTGGGGGTCTCTTTTTTTTAATGGAGAAAGACTGGAGGAAGTAAAGTGTTTTAGATATCTGGGAGTAGACTTAGCAGTGGATGGAACCATGGAAACGGAAGCAAGTCACAGGATGAGGGAGGGGGCGAAGGTTCTGGAAGTGTTTAAGAAAGTGTGGAAGGCGAGAACGTTCAACAAAGTTATATGGTTGTGAGACATGGGCTATAGATAAGGTTGTGCGGAAGATGGTGGATGTGTTGTAAATGAAATGTTTGAGGACAATAGGTGGTGTGAGGTGGTTTGATCGAATAAGTAATGCAAGGGTAAGAGAAATGCATGGTAATAAAAAGAGTGTGATCGTGAGAGTACAAGAGAGTGTGTTGAAATGGTGTGGAGACATGGAGAGAATGAGTGAGGAAAGACTGACAAAGAGGATATATGCATCAGAGGTGGAGAAAAGAAGGAGAAGTGGGAGACCAAATTGTAGGTGGAAGGACAGAGTGAAAAAGATTTTGAGCAATCAGGGCCTGAACATAAAGGAGGGTGAAAGGAGTGCAAGGAATAGAGTGAATTGGAATGATGTGGTATACCTTGGTCGTTGTGCAGTCAATGGATTGAACCAGGACATGTGAAGTGTCTGGGGTAAACCATGGAAAGGTCTTTGGGCCTGGATGTGGAAAGGGAGCTGTGGTTTTGGTGCATTACACATGAGAGCTAGAGAGTGAATGTGAGTGAATGTGGCTTTTTTTTTTGTCTTTTCCTGGTGCTACCTCATTGTAGGTGGGGGGGGGTGCTATTTCCTGTGTGGCAGGGTGGTAATGGGAATGGATGAAGGCAGCAAGTATGAATATGTACGTGTGTATATATGTATATGTCTATGTATATGTTGAAATGTATATGTGCATTTCTGTATTATTGAACCATTATGTGACATTCATTTTTTCATTCATTTCAAGCTAGAAGTTTCAGTTTTCTAAATTGTTTCTTACATTTTTCATATGTATATATATGTATGTGTGTGTGTGTGTATATGTGCGTATGTATGTGTATGTGTGTGTATGTGTATATGTATATATATATGTATATTATCCCTGGGGATAGGGGTGAAAGAATACTTTCCACGTATTCCTCGCGTGTCGTAGAAAGCGACTAGAGGGGACGGGAGTGGGGGGCCTGAAATCCTCCCCTCCTTGTATTAACTTTCTAAAATGGGAAACAGAAGAAGGAGTCATGCGGGGAGTGCTCATCCTCCTCGAAGGCTCAGAGTGGGGTGCCTAAATGTGTGTGGATGTAACCAAGATGTGAAAAAAGGAGAGATAGGTAGTATGTTTGAGGAAAGGAACCTGGATGTTTTGGCTCTGAGTGAAACGAAGCTCAAGGGTAAAGGGGAAGAGTGGTTTGGGAATGTCTGGGGAGTAAAGTCAGGGGTTAGTGAGAGGACAAGAGCAAGGGAAGGAGTAGCAATACTCCTGAAACAGGAGTTGTGGGAGTATGTGATAGAATGTAAGAAAGTAAATTCTCGATTAATATGGGTAAAACTGAAAGTTGATGGAGAGAGGTGGGTGATCATTGGTGCATATGCACCTGGGCATGAGAAGAGAGATCATGAGAGGCAAGTGTTTTGGGAGCAGCTGAATGAGTGTGTTAGTGGTTTTGATGCACGAGACCGGGTTATAGTGATGGGTGATTTGAATGCAAAGGTGAGTAATGTGGCAGTTGAGGGAATAATTGGTATACATGGGGTGTTCAGTGTTGTAAATGGAAATGGTGAAGAGCTTGTAGATTTATGTGCTGAAAAAGGACTGATGATTGGGAATACCTGGTTTAAAAAGCGAGATATACATAAATATACTTATGTAAGTAGGAGAGATGGCCAGAGAGCGTTATTGGATTACGTGTTAATTGACAGGCATGCGAAAGAGAGACTTTTGGATGTTAATGTGCTGAGAGGTGTAACTGGAGGGATGTCTGATCATTATCTTGTGGAGGCTAAGGTGAAGATTTGTATGGGTTTTCAGAAAAGAAGAGTGAATGTTGGGGTGAAGAGGGTGGTGAGAGTAAGTGAGCTTGGGAAGGAGACCTGTGTGAGGAAGTACCAGGAGAGACTGAGTACAGAATGGAAAAAGGTGAGAACAATGGAAGTAAGGGGAGTGGGGGAGGAATGGGATGTATTTAGGGTATCAGTGATGGATTGCGCAAAAGATGCTTGTGGCATGAGAAGAGTGGGAGGTGGGTTGATTAGAAAGGGTAGTGAGTGGTGGGATGAAGAAATAAGAGTATTAGTGAAAGAGAAGAGAGAGGCATTTGGACGATTTTTGCAGGGAAAAAATGCAATTGAGTGGGAGATGTATAAAAGAAAGAGACAGGAGGTCAAGAGAAAGGTGCAAGAGGTGAAAAAAAGGGCAAATGAGAGTTGGGGTGAGAGAGTATCATTAAATTTTAGGGAGAATAAAAAGATGTTCTGGAAGGAGGTAAATAAAGTGCGTAAGACAAGGGAGCAAATGGGAACTTCAGTGAAGGGCGCAAATGGGGAGGTGATAACAAGTAGTGGTGATGTGAGAAGGAGATGGAGTGAGTACTTTGAAGGTTTGTTGAATGTGTTTGATGATAGAGTGGCAGATATAGGGTGTTTTGGTCGAGGTGGTGTGCAAAGTGAGAGGGTTAGGGAAAATGATTTGGTAAACAGAGAAGAGGTAGTGAAAGCTTTGCGGAAGATGAAAGCCGGCAAGGCAGCAGGTTTGGATGGTATTGCAGTGGAATTTATTAAAAAAGGGGGGTGACTGTATTGTTGACTGGTTGGTAAGGTTATTTAATGTATGTATGACTCATGGTGAGGTGCCTGAGGATTGGCGGAATGCGTGCATAGTGCCATTGTACAAAGGCAAAGGGGATAAGAGTGAGTGCTCAAATTACAGAGGTATAAGTTTGTTGAGTATTCCTGGTAAATTATATGGGAGGGTATTGATTGAGAGGGTGAAGGCATGTACAGAGCATCAGATTGGGGAAGAGCAGTGTGGTTTCAGAAGTGGTAGAGGATGTGTGGATCAGGTGTTTGCTTTGAAGAATGTATGTGAGAAATACTTAGAAAAGCAAATGGATTTGTATGTAGCATTTATGGATCTAGAGAAGGCATATGATAGAGTTGATAAGATGCTCTGTGGAAGGTATTAAGAATATATGGTGTGGGAGGAAAGTTGTTAGAAGCAGTGAAAAGTTTTTATCGAGGATGTAAGGCATGTGTACGTGTAGGAAGAGAGGAAAGTGATTGGTTCTCAGTGAATGTAGGTTTGCGGCAGGGGTGTGTGATGTCTCCATGGTTTAATTTATATATATATATATATATATATATATATATATATATATATATATATATATATATATATAAATATATATATATATATATATATATATATATATATATATATATATATAATTTTTTTTTTATACCTCGTCGCTGTCTCCCGCGGTTGCGAGGTAGCGCAAGGAAACAGATGAAAGAAATGGCCCAACCCCCCCATACACATGTACATACACACGTCCACACACGCAAATATACATACCTACACAGCTTTCCATGGTTTACCCCAGACGCTTCACATGCCTTGATTCAATCCACTGACAGCACGTCAACCCCGGTATACCACATCGCTCCAATTCACTCTATTCCTTGCCCTCCTTTCACCCTCCTGCATGTTCAGGCCCCGATCACACAAAATCCTTTTCACTCCATCTTTCCACCTCCAATTTGGTCTCCCTCTTCTCCTCGTTCCCTCCACCTCCGACACATATATCCTCTTGGTCAATCTTTCCTCACTCATTCTCTCCATGTGCCCAAACCATTTCAAAACACCCTCTTCTGCTCTCTCAACCACGCTCTTTTTATTTCCACACATCTCTCTTACCCTTACGTTACTTACTCGATCAAACCACCTCACACCACACATTGTCCTCAAACATCTCATTTCCAGCACATCCATCCTCCTGCGCACAACTCTATCCATAGCCCACGCCTCGCAACCATACAACATTGTTGGAACCACTATTCCTTCAAACATACCCATTTTTGCTTTCCGAGATAATGTTCTCGACTTCCACACATTTTTCAAGGCTCCCAAAATTTTCGCCCCCTCCCCCACCCTATGATCCACTTCCGCTTCCATGGTTCCATCCGCTGACAGATCCACTCCCAGATATCTAAAACACTTCACTTCCTCCAGTTTTTCTCCATTCAAACTCACCTCCCAATTGACTTGACCCTCAACCCTACTGTACCTAATAACCTTGCTCTTATTCACATTTACTCTTAACTTTCTTCTTCCACACACTTTACCAAACTCCGTCACCAGCTTCTGCAGTTTCTCACATGAATCCGCCACCAGCGCTGTATCATCAGCGAACAACAACTGACTCACTTCCCAAGCCCTCTCATCCCCAACAGACTTCATACTTGCCCCTCTTTCCAAGACTCTTGCATTCACCTCCCTAACAACCCCATCCATAAACAAATTAAACAACCATGGAGACATCACACACCCCTGCCGCAAACCTACATTCACTGAGAACCAATCACTTTCCTCTCTTCCTACACGTACACATGCCTTACATCCTCGATAAAAACTTTTCACTGCTTCTAACAACTTGCCTCCCACACCATATATTCTTAATACCTTCCACAGAGCATCTCTATCAACTCTATCATATGCCTTCTCCAGATCCATAAATGCTACATACAAATCCATTTGCTTTTCTAAGTATTTCTCACATACATTCTTCAAAGCAAACACCTGATCCACACATCCTCTACCACTTCTGAAACCACACTGCTCTTCCCCAATCTGATGCTCTGTACCTGCCTTCACCCTCTCAATCAATACCCTCCCATATAATTTACCATATATATATATATATATTATTATTATATATTTTTTTTTTTTATTATACTTTGTCGCTGTCTCCCGCGTTTTCCCTAACCCTCTCACTTTGCACACCACCTCGACCAAAACACCCTATATCTGCCACTCTATCATCAAACACAGATGTTTATAGATGGGGTTGTTAGGGAGGTAAATGCAAGAGTTTTGGAAAGAGGGGCAAGTATGAAGTCTGTTGGGGATGAGAGAGCTTGGGAAGTGAGTCAGTTGTTGTTCGCTGATGATACAGCGCTGGTGGCTGATTCATGTGAGAAACTGCAGAAGCTGGTGACTGAGTTTGGTAAAGTGTGTGGAAGAAGAAAGTTAAGAGTAAATGTGAATAAGAGCAAGGTTATTAGGTACAGTAGGGTTGAGGGTCAAGCCAATTGGGAGGTGAGTTTGAATGGAGAAAAACTGGAGGAAGTGAAGCGTTTTAGATATCTGGGAGTGGATCTGGCAGCGGATGGAACCATGGAAGCGGAAGTGGATCATAGGGTGGGGGAGGGGGCGAAAATTCTGGGGGCCTTGAAGAATGTGTGGAAGTCGAGAACATTATCTCGGAAAGCAAAAATGGGTATGTTTGAAGGAATAGTGGTTCCAACAATGTTGTATGGTTGCGAGGCGTGGGCTATGGATAGAGTTGTGCGCAGGAGGATGGATGTGCTGGAAATGAGATGTTTGAGGACAATGTGTGGTGTGAGGTGGTTTGATCGAGTGAGTAACGTAAGGGTAAGAGAGATGTGTGGAAATAAAAAGAGCGTGGTTGAGAGAGCAGAAGAGGGTGTTTTGAAGTGGTTTGGGCACATGGAGAGAATGAGTGAGGAAAGATTGACCAAGAGGATATATGTGTCGGAGGTGGAGGGAACGAGGAGAAGAGGGAGACCAAATTGGAGGTGGAAAGATGGAGTGAAAAAGATTTTGTGTGATCGGGGCCTGAACATGCAGGAGGGTGAAAGGAGGGCACGGAATAGAGTGAATTGGAGCGATGTGGTATACCGGGGTTGACGTGCTGTCAGTGGATTGAATCAAGGCATGTGAAGCGTCTGGGGTAAACCATGGAAAGCTGTGTAGGTATGTATATTTGCATGTGTGGACGTATGTATATACATGTGTATGGGGGGGGGGTTGGGCCATTTCTTTCGTCTGTTTCCTTGCGCTACCTCACAAATGCGGGAGACAGCGACAAAGTATAATAAAAAAGAAAAAAAAAAAAAATATATATATATATATATATACTTTTATATATTATTATATATTATTATTATTATATATATATATATATATATATATATATATATATATATATATATATATATATATATATGCATATATGAATGGTTGGGCCATTCTTTGTTTGTTTCCTTGTGCTACCTTGCCGACATGGGAAACAGCAATTATGTATAATAATAATAAATTTTTGAATGCAGAATATATAAATGGTGATCAGGTCACCTGAAATGCTAGCCAATGACCATGCTGAGCAGGCATACAAGCAAGGCTATCAGAGACCAAGCCGAGCAGGCATACAAGCATAGACAGTGATCATGCTGAACTGGGTTATGAACAAAACAAGCAGTGACAATGAACTGCTTTTCAGTGAAAACTCTGAGGTGGACTGGGAATTTTCTGCCAGTGACCATGTTGAATTGGACTTAGTGCAAGACAAGCTGTGATTAAGTGTTGCCAGCCACTGACTGTGCTGATTTGTTCTAGCAGCAAGATATGCTGTGACCAAGCCAAGCTCAACCAGGAGCAAGATAAGCTGTGACCCTGCTGGGATAACTAAAGGAAAATAAACTGTGATATGATGAGATGGATGAGAAAAAAAGATAGTCTGACCATGCAGAGTTTGGCTAAGAACAATATAAGCTGTGGCCAGGATTTCTTTAACTTTTATTTGCATTGTAGAACCAGACAAATTGTGCAGGTGAAGCTAAAATACTGATAATGACAATCATATTATCATTTCAGAGGTGATTCATGAAAAGTGTTATATCCACAATGTCGTAAGGCTCTATTTATGGAATGATAAAGAACAGTATAAAAATTTAATTTTTGGTATCAAAATCTTTCAGTCCACAATATTGTATGTCTTTTGTCAAATATTTCTAATATGGTATCAAAATGTGCTAAAAGTAACTGAATCGTACATGCTGTCAACAGTATTTCAACAAAAACTTGCTTTTGGAATGGAAAATTTCCAAGTTATCAACTCCATGCTTTGTGTCAGTCATATATACTCTTTAAAAACACTGCATGTTTTAAACTGTATACTTTTCCATGTGGGCATGAAGCTAGCTTACATAAAGGAATACAAACCTGTTGACTATATATTCAATCTGAATATATTTTTTGAAAAGTAAATCTATGATAACATCAACCTTCATTTCCAGCTACTGAATACTTGCAGTTATAATACAACTGTAGAACTGTGATCCTATTCTCAACTAAAAAACATGGTACTAAGAGAAAACGAATTATTTCTGTGCTATAACATGGCTAAGAATATTCAAACAGTATAGTATGACCTTAAAACATTCTTACCAAAGCAGCCAAGTCGTACAAGGTTTCCAATTTGTCCCATATAGTCCGAGTCGACATCTCACAGTTAAGGGAGGAACTGAGCTTATCATGAATAAACATCATTTGGAAGTGCTTATTCACACCTGTATAATAAATTAAAGTACTTAACTTTTACAGCATATACAAACCTTTGTATCAAATTATTCAGAGTATCATATATGAGGAACTTGACAAGAATGTTATCTTCAATGTAAGAACTTGCATTACTAAACAGCATACTGTACAGTGCTTTGTATCGTAAACGAAAATTAACAAAGCATTAATCAAAATGTTTTCAGATATCGTCTATTCCACATCTAAACTTAGTGCTAGTTGGCATAAACTGGGACAAAAAAGGTTCATCTATATTTCATACAAAAAAAAAAAAAAACCCATAAAATATCTATCCATATTTCAGACAATGTTAAAAATAATGTAATGTCCCAGATAATTTTTTTGTTGCAATTAACAACTCACACTCGAAATCTCAATGACTTTAAAGGTGGTTCAAACTTGTGGATCCATTTTGAAGAAGACACAGTATCAGCAAACTTTCTTGGAAAAGAAGAAAAGGACGTATATAACTCAAGAATGATTTGACTGTATTTAAATGTATGGAGGAGGGAAAAGCACAATGCAATAACAAAAGACATGAAAAATGCTCAGAGCACAGTTCATAATAAAACAGCATTATCAAGAGCATAATTATTCATTTTCTTTAAGTATTGTGACATGATCATCTGTACCTCTTAGCCATGTTCCTTCCTTCTGATGGCTATTGTATTTACATGACCCTTCCTTCTGATGGCTATTGTATTTACATGACAGCTACGTAGAAATTAACATACAGAGGTTAAATGTAGTTAAGGACAACAAAGCTTTGAAATATCACTGACTTTGTTTTGTAATGGAAATTACATTAAGACTGGGAGCATGATCTGGAAAATTTCTATTTACCCTTAAGTAAGAAACAAGACGATGGTATGGAGGAGGATTACGAATATCTGGGAATGTGTGAACTCGATAGATTTAAGAACCTGTGAACCAAGTATAGAAATCGTTACATTATACAAAAACGTCATTTGATTTGCTCGAGCAATTAACATTTATCTTAATATCTATGTTATATAAAAAATACGCACATGCTGTGGTTGAAAATTATACGCTAACAGAGGTTATGTGAGGCATTCATAGATCTGGTTTAGGCTGAAACAGAAAAGAGAAGTGGATTATGACTATTCATTAAATACTAATATGAGTATACAGATGTGATAGTTGTAACAAGAGCCTTATGTAAATAGTGACTTCTCAAAATGTTCCACAACCTGTTGTTTTCAAAATAAATCGTGGTTATATCATTAAAATGTCACTGTTCAAATACACTGTAGCTGTATACATAGCACGTAGTTCTCAACACACATGGCATTCCTGTTAACTGCCCATCCTTGCAGGGATATTTTAGAGGCAGTGTCAAAAGCCTTGATTTTAAATGAGTCTCTTGAATTATAACGTAGATAATATCAAGATAATTACCACACAGATAAGTGTCCATATGAGAAACTGGTCAAAAAATAATGAAAAATGTAAAACTTGACCAGTCTTTATAATATACTATGAAATGCTAATATACTAAAACAACTAAAATCTGAGCAACTTATATGTTATTGAAAAACTCATTCCTGAATGAAGGCTGCAATAAACGAAATAATTAAGGTCAACCGGAGAATAACTGTTCGTCCAAAAAGCACGATGTTATGATGGCCATGAATCTGATTTGATCTTTATCCATCAGATCACAGTTCATCAACTGTGCCTAAGGGTCAAACTGTCATGCATCGTACTGTCGTGCTCTAGGGTAGTACCGTCCAGCTTCACCAGTTAACCCTTCATGAACTTTTCACTTGACTCACCGACTGGCTTGTGGCCCATCATGGCATAAAATAATTGGATCTCATTTTCCACACTCCAATCAATTTCATTCATTTTCGAGTTTAACATCACACAGGATTTAATAAGGTAGCCTGCTTAGCCTACGACTACTAGAACCAATATTGTCGTTCAAGGAATGACTGTCGTACATTAATGTAAAGTTGTTTAACTACATACAGATCATATACTTCAAGCTATATTTCTAGTTGTTAAATCATGAAAACACTTACGTCTATTGTTTATCTGAAATAAAAGAACTTAAGTAGTTTAGGAGGAAATGCTCTTCATGACTAGCGTAAATAGATTGGCGTTATGATCACATAGCTAATATATTTGACACTCCATCTTTTGTTACAGTCCTAAAATGCACTAAGCTGTTTTTTTTTGTTTTGATTATAGAGGCTTTGGGAGTTAAAATGAAGACATCTAAACCTCTAGGTAATGTAAAGGAGTCATCGCTATGTTCATATGTAAATGCTTATTATCATACACATAAAAGGTATTTCCAATGTTTACACCGGTGATCGCTTGCACAACGATACCTGATAAGTCTAGTGCTATGCGAACGCCAACCCGGATTTTAATATGGATTTCCTCGTCCAATGGGTGTGAGATAGAATCACACGAAATAACATTTAATTATCAGAAGTACGTGTTTTCCTTGATACACGATACACTTACGGTCCCAGAAATCTCAAAATCAGATTAGAGCAACAGTTGGGCGCTGCCGTACATCCGGATAGAGACATCGTAGAAAAGAGTCGTGAAGCTGGTTGAGATTTTACCGTATAGAAATATGGGATTTTGTACTCTCTCTCTCATATATATATATATATATATATATATATATATATATATATATATATATATATATATATATACATATATATATATATATATATTTCAGTGTCTGATTCTATGGATATTTTTGTGTCCATTAATATTGTCTTCCTTTGATCCTCAGTTCTCTGGAAAAATTATCTTCTCTGTGTCCCTTCCTCTTTCTACTCTCTCTGTGCCCCTCTCTGTGTGTATCTGCTCTGTGTCCCTCATCCTGTCTATCTTCTCTGTGCCCCTACCTCTGTCTATCATCTCTGTGCCCTTCCCTTTGTCTATCTTCTCTGTGCCCTTCCCTCTGTCTATATGTCTTTTAAGATACCAGTTGACATTTTAAGTTGATATGATCTGATCACTTGGGTCATTAAAACTCCGAGAAATACTATATCAGATCTGGGTCGATTTTGTTGAAGTTGTAAAGCGCTAGAACATAGTTTATCTATCCATCGACACGACTCCTGCATATCCTATCTATCTGTCGACACGACCACTAGATGACCTGTTCAGACAAAGAAAATACAGGTAAAAGGTTCTTTGGCCGACCGCGAATCTGGCTGGAACCATTGTATGGATCCCACCAAATGTCATTGTTACATCCTCGACACCAATGACCTTTGATCTGACATTTACAGGACTTTGACCTGACCCACGAGGAAAGGGAATCTGTAAATCCTCCCCTCCTGTAGAGATTCCGATAAAAGGAAACTATCTCAACTGTTTCGTCTTTCTGGTCACAAGTTCATCATATTACAAAAAGGAACTAATTACACGTAGTAAGCGTACATGTCAAATTCTCCGTTAAATATGCAAAATTATTCGTATAATCTTTGGATGATGTAGAGTGTTTCTTTCATAATTATATTTTCAAACTAGAGTTATTTGAAGCAGTAATGGAAGTGCGTTCTTGTTAGAAAAGCATTTAAAATGACGGTAACGAAAAATATTAAAGATGGGGCTTTCGTCCTCCGACTCAGGGGACGTTTCGAGCTGCTGAGGGTTCACTGGCTAGGCGGCTTCATCAAACCCTGCCCGGCAGCCATACTTGCGCAACACCAAACACTCACTCACTCCAGCGTCTGTGTCTGATCCAGGAAAACCAATTACTTTCTTCCACGGCCCTCAGGCGTCCAGTGCTTAAAATCTGTCACTGCCATTGGTGATCAGGCGAAGCAGATCAGTGTGGAGTGAACCGTCCAGAGTTCGAAGTAAGACAAGTGATGATTCAAACCTCTAGGGTCTGAGCGATGGGGACTGGTCTGAGCGATGGGGACTGGTCTGAGCGATGGGGACTGGTCTGAGCGATGGGGAATGGTCTGAGCGATGGGGACTGGTCTGAGAGATGGGGACTGGTCTGAGCGATGACGTCTGAGAGATGGGGACTGGTCGTATCTGTGTTGCTAATATAACCGCTGAGACCGGCGTAAACAGCTGGTGTCAAGAGGTCATGAGACAGTACTGCCATCGCTAACCCATTATCTTAAGACTAACCCTAGCTACACTATCCCAAGCTAAGCTTAACTTAAGACTAACCCTAGCTACACTATCCCAAGCTAAGCTTAAGACTAACCCTAGCTACACTATCCCAAGCTAAGCTTAAGACTAACCCTAGCTACACTATCCCAAGCTAAGCTTAACTTTAAACCTAACCAAACCTAAGTAAACTACAGATGTGGACTAGCCTAAGTCATTCTGTCTCCCGTTATTTAACATAAAGATAGCCTTGTGTTGCATGGATTTCGTTAACATTGACTTTGCCGTACGAAAGCAGTAAATAAATGAAGGAATGCGAGGGTAAATGTAGGACATTCGAGCTGTCGAAAAAAAAAAACCTTTATTCGTGTGTTGTTTATTCACGAGGTGGCAACTCATGCCAGGTAAGAGCAAGCTGTCAGATGCATAAAGTTTTCTCTGCGTGAAATTCACCTCGGAAAATGTGCTTATATAATGATTTAAAGCTACATTATCATATACTGAGACTCTAAAAGAAACGGCCTTGATATTAGATTAAGATGTAAGTCTTAAATTGGCAGAATCACGAGAGAGAAAGAGCATTCCTATAAATCTTTTATATAGCAAACTATACCCTTCTGGGCGAGTTGCCAAGTACGGACATGCCAGTGATTTACGGGCCCGGGAGGGAGAAGGTAAAGATTTCGATATAATATACAATATGGCGGAATTTACAGGATGGTTGCAGCCTCCATGATTCCAAGTTCTCGGTACAACGGTAATGGGCGTGACTTTAGGAAATTATCCTTTCGCTCTATCCCTCTCTCTCTCTCTCTTATTATAGGTATCGTAACTAGGTCTCTCTCTCTCTCTCTCTCTCTCTCTCTCTCTCTCTCTCTCTCTCTCTCAGCGGGGACTGGCCCTGAAGCCACCACTTTAAGTGACTCAGTAGTCAAGAGTGCTTGTGGCCCACCCTACCTCACCAGCTGCCTCACCTTTACTGAGGTTTGGCGGGGTCCGCTCACGGCTCCTGAGGTTTGGCTGGGTTTGCCTTCGGTTTCTGAGGTTTAGCTGGGTTTGCTTTCGGTTTCTGAGGTTTGGCTGGGTTTGCTTTCGGTTCCTGAGGTTTGGCTGGGTTTGCTTTCGGTTTCTGAGGTTTGGCTGGGTTTGTTTAAGGCTCGTGGGGTTTGGCGGAGTCTGGCTACGCTGATGAGGTTTAACAGAGACCAGTGAGGTTAACCGAGGTTTAATCTTGCCCAATATGTTTAGTGAGGTTGTATGTGCGATATAGTGGTTGCTTGGGCAAACCCCTGAGTAAGACATTTACGAACTGTTCAGTTAGACACATTTGTAAACTGTTCAATGAAACATTTACAAGTTGTTCAGTGCGATTTACAAACTGCCAAGTGAAACGTACTTTGTGAAATTGTTTGGTTAAAGATATTTACAAACTGTACCAGGTCTGTGTACAACAGAAACAACAGTGCTTTTGCAAAACATATGAAAAACATTTTCTAGGATATTTGGTCTCTATATGTTTTTGCTGTACAGACAAGATATTAAAGATTTTGTTTTGGGAATACGTCGGCCTGATTAACTTACGTTGATGTAAATATTAATTTCTCTAATGCAAATTAATCCTTTAGTTTATGATGTATTTTGAGACACAGAGCTGCTGACAATATGCTAACTGCTTGGCAACTGTTGTTCCCTGATCACACGACTCGTATGATAATCTAATGCTTTAAGGAGGATGGAACGACTCGACCTTTGACCTGATCGTTAAAGGTCAGGTCAAAAGTTCAGGCATCATATGCCCATACGAGCAAATGGCTCGTATCTTCGTGGTCAAGGGTCGTATGTGCAGGATCTTAGACTACCACTCTCATACCTTATGACGATGTACAACACTGAACCAGCCAGAGTACAACACTGACAAGGTGGTCACAACGAGAAAGATAAACACCAGAGTAAGACCCGGGTTTATCGACGTGTTGCTGACGGAATCATCATTGTCGCTCAAACTTAAACCAGTTAAGTTCTGCTTAACCCCCCCCCCCCCCCTTCCCATGTAACATGACATGAAGACCCCCCATATAACATAACATGAAGATCCCCCTATGTAACATGAAGACCCCCATGCAACATGAAGACCCCCATGTAACATGACCCCCCCATGTAACATGAAGACCCCCCATGTAACATGAAGACCCCCCCATGTAACATGACATGAATAATAATAATAATTTGCCCAGAAAAACCTTAAGAAGTTTGGTTAAGCAATTATCATCCCAAAGGGAACGGTTTTCATGGATTTGAACTGACATGTGTGCCAATAATGACATATATTTTCGTTTAAACAAACGCCAGAGGGACCGATAAGACGGCAGTAGTTTGTTTAAACGATTCCAGTACACGGAATCCAATAACCTACAAGTCGTTTATATGGACCATTGCACCAAATACAGCAATATGGGCCATTTTTTCCTTCTTTACAGAAGTGTGCTCACTGGTTGCCACCACCTCAAACTTGGCTTTTGTTTGGCAAGTTATATATATGTACGTTGCCAAGTCTCGCTAGCAGTCACTATTGCTATCATTAGGTTATGACCTGACCTGACCTGAGATGTCTGGGTATCAGTTTAAGTTCATTTTATCGAAAACGTATCATTATGATCATATGCCAAATGATGCACAAATGTCAAAGAACTGACCTCTAACCTTCCCACGTCCAAAATAACCTAAATATAAAAAAAAATAGTTGTTGAAAATCAGCCACAGAAAATGAGATGTAACACCCTCTCTCCCAGCACCATAGAAAACGGATGTAGTATAGTCAGTAGCACACTCAGGGTCGTCCAGTGTTGTGTACAACACCTTCAACATGGTCATCACCAGGTGCTACTGGTTTCCGCCCTGGTGAGGTTATACCGCGAGTGTACACCTGTACAGGTACACTGGGTATTTGATGACCTGGTTGTGATGTACAGACACACTGGGTGATTGATGACCTGGTTGTGATGTACAGGACAACAATAAATGCTTCAGTATTTCCAATTAATAATAAGAACACTTGTATCAGTAGACCAGTGAAGTACGTTACTTAAAGTTTGCTTCAGAAACTTTCATAAGTTCGATGAAGCCTCACAACATGGTCATTGTGAAGTTCGATGCGCCACTTAACTTTAACTTTCTATAATAGAATAACGTCCTCTTCCTCTGCATTATCATATTAATGATTGCCCAGATATAGAAATGCATCCTACACATCACAGAAATCAACTGTATTAATTCGTATTTCAAAAAATGAAAGTAGGAAGACATGTCATGTAAGTCTTAGAAATAAGAAGTTATGGAATATGTAAGACGTGAATGTAAGGGCAGGATTGCAACTCTTCACATATGTAGTGAAAGCAACGAAGTTTTTACCTTCACAGTCTGGCCAACACCTTCGTATCCTCATACATGGGTCTGTTATCCATCTGTTCTGACCAGACGAAGGAACCATTACAGACTCGCATCCTCGTCTTCCACTTTCTACCATTCAAATTTCTGAGGTTATTTCATGCCAGTGATCACATACAACCACATGACATCATTCGGGGAAATTAGAGAAAGATAATGACTGGGAAAGCTGCTTGTTTCCCCGTGAAGATGTATACATCCACACATTGCTAACGTTCTCCTCATTTTATTTATAGAAGATTGTGACGCAGTGGGCCATCCAGCTGGAGGCCATGTTTTTTTTTTTTTTTTCCAAAAGAAGGAACAGAGAAGGGGGCCAGGTGAGGATATTCCCTCAAAGGCCCAGTCCTATGTTCTTAACGCTACCTCGCTATCGCGGGAAATGGCGAATAGTATGAAAGAAAAAGAAAGATATATATATATATATATATATATATATATATATATATATATATATATATATATATATATATATATATATATATATATATATATGTTCGTGTCTTCAGACGTTACGTTTCTAATTGTAGAAAACCATCCAGATCTTGGTATGAATTGAGTAACCGAGTCGAAGTGGATGTTAGTGTGTTCATATCTAACACAAACGTTCGAGGCCATGTTAATGTTTAACACAAACGTTAGATCTGTTAATTTCAACGTTAAATTATATCCTGAACAAGGATGGTGGATGTTGAATGGCATCAGGGCATCCGAGAGACACGAGGCTGGAAAATGTGAGAAATTATTTTCTGAGGATCCATTATGAGCAGCACACTTCACTCGGGCCAGACTGACGAAGAAACAATCTCCAGTTAATGATTCCATATTTCCAGCGCGTCCGGCTACCATGATAACGTGCAAGTGTCTGGCTGGAACCATGAAAGACTTTGTTCCCTTACACTTGGGGTAAGTCTGACAACAGTTGATGGGACCAAGAGGGTTTCGAACCCTCGCACTTGAAGCAAAGGCAACCAACGTTTGCTCGAGCCAAAATACACTCAGTCCCCCAGACTCCAGATAGTGCCAACCAACACCTGCTGCAAGTCAGGTCTTATAAAAGTGTAACACAATTACCAGGCAAGACGTCCCGCATGGCTAGAGTAATCCCTGATTTTCTCACGGGATTCGAAGGCAAGTCTGTGTGTGCACCAGCGAGCTAACACGAAATACTGGCGTGACTGCCCTCATAGCACACAGAGAGAGAGAGAGAGAGAGAGAGAGAGAGAGAGAGAGAGAGAGAGAGAGAGAGAGAGTGGACGATGGTGATGTGTCTCTCCACACATCACGCACCCTAACTCTCTCTCTCTCTCCACACGTCCACAAACACAGCCTCACCGCACCCCAACACACCCCTAGACTCATCCTAACATTCTGTAAACGCTCTCAGTACAATTAAAGGCCTGAGGAATGGTCTCCTAAGGGCGTGACAGCCGAAGAAATGACTGAGATGTGTGTCATCAGAGACCCCCAGGGCGGCCATCTCCGGCGCCTTCGTCAGCAGTTGAGGATATATATAGAGGTGGCCTTATCTGCCCCCGCTTCAGTGCACCCCAGGACCTCCTGGGGGAGCAGGGCAGGACAGGGTTATTTATCAACTTTTGTTTTCTATTGATTCTTAACGTCTTTTGAAAAGGGGGAAAAATAGCGCACATCCGGAGGCCAGCGCGGGAAGGTGGACGACACAAGATCTGTATGGAAGTGTGTTTGACTGGGAAGGGGGTCTTAGAGAGAGAGAGAGAGAGAGAGAGAGAGAGAGAGAGAGAGAGAGAGAGAGAGAGAGAGAGAGAGAGAGAGAGAGAGAAGAAGTGAAGAAAATGCATAAGAAATTTTGTATTATGTAACGACTTGTACGGACGACATCAACTTATAAGCCTATGTGTTAGGTCAACAAAGTGTGTATGTAGACGTATGAATAAATTAAATAATTTAGTGATGAACAATTTAATAGAAAATATAAATTACTTTCCTCACAGCAACACTTACGATCCACATATAAAAGTTATAGCAGACGACAACCCAGTCCCAAATGCACAGGGTTAAACCCATTGGTTTAAATTCCCACAGTAAAAGCATATCTACGGAAGCAACTCTTTTTAAAAAGCTTTTGTGACAAATGTCAAGTTTTTAAAAGCTTTTCCCAGCTATATGACTCAGCTGGCCTGCCTAGTGGCTCACAGATATTTTACTATGAAGTCATGTTTTCTTTTTCAAGTTTTATATTATTCTTATTATCATTATCATTATATCATTATTACTATCATTGTCAAGGGTCACACAATTGTTCTCAATGATCGCAGATGGTGCTTAAGGGTCGTACCCTCGTACGTAAGGTAGTACGTATGTGTTCAAGGGTCGTCACAATAATGTAACCTGAGGTAGGAGACATCAACACACAGGCTTTGCTGTGTATTTCAGTGTAACTGGGTCAAATTCTGGCCTCACACGTCCCATACACGTACATCTTGGTGGTGGGATTCAAAGGTTGGTGTCCACGCATGAAATTCTAAACATAAAGGAAAATATCATTGAGACTTGACCTTGACTTGGTCATCAGCATGTCAGTTAATGATCAAATTTAGTTTATTGAGAGATAATGGAAAAGTGGAAACTTGAGGAAGACTGTGGGTCGGTCTTACAGATAACAATGAAGGTAAAAGAGGCTAATCCATTAGCGGTCAGGGTGAGCCAGACGAAGCAGGAGAGGCGGAAGACGCAGTGTTAAATGATGAACCAATGGATCTTATGGTGACGCCTCATCTCCAGTCAGGAGTGAGATCGAGAGAGACAAATTGTTAATGAAATCACCAGACAAGTGCCACTTGACGCCTCAGTAATCCCCTATAATGGTGATTACACTGGAACAAGCAGTTAACGTCAGGATGATAATCTATAAGGATTAGACCTAACTGAGTGGGGATATCTTGACCTGAGTGAGTGGGGATATCTTGACCTAGCTGAGTGGGGATATCTTGGTTCAAAGATGAATTAGAGAAAATGAGAAGGAAGGTATCGAGTCTTGGTAAGAACTGGGGGCCGGGAGAAAATGTAGGGCGGTTGTTTGGAGAGGGAGTTGGTGGGGTGTTTACACAGTAAGTCTGGAGGGATTCTGGGGGATGAGTGTGACTCCTGGGGGCAAGATGGACTTGAGAAAACCAAGACGACAATACAGAGAAAGAAGACGGAGTCTGGGGTGGGTAGGTCGATGGCAAGACTCACTCTGCGGGTTGGATACATCTCACAGAGAAACTATATTTTACTTCTGCCGCATCGTGGAATGGATTAACGATCAATATAATGTTAAGATCGTATGAATAACATCCTCTACCTTCAATATTCCACGTCAGGTCAACAATCCTCTGTTCTACCTCGGAGAAACTACTCATTCAATGTAATTACTTAAGGTCTTTGACCTTGTGACTCCTGCTAGGACCCCAGGGTTTACATACCCTGGCCCTGGGCACATCCCACAAGGACGCAGGACCCAGAGTAGTGGCCCAGTGGACGGTGCTATTCTCTCTCTCTCTCTCTCTCTCTCTCTCTCTCTCTCTCTCTCTCTCTCTCTCTCTCTCTCTCTCTCCAGACAGGCCACTTATATAAGTAATAATATCTGTCATGTGTTATTTTGTTTATTATCAAGTTATTCATTCTCAACATTCCTTCAATTATTTCATTTTAGTTTTCTTTGTTTACATACTTCTTGATATGAATTTCCAGCTTCCTTCATCAGCTTCCTTTACCGGCTTCCTTCACCGGCTTCCTTCATCATCTTCCTTCACCATCTTCCTTCACCGGCTTCCTTCACCGTCTTCCTTCACCGGCTTCCTTCACCGGCTTCCTTCACCGTCTTCCTTCACCGGCTTCCTTCACCGGCTTCCTTCACCGTCTTCCTTCACCGGCTTCCTTCACCGGCTTCCTTCACCGGCTTCCTTCACCGTCTTCCTTCACCGTCTTCCTTCACCGGCTTCCTTCACCGGCTTCCTTCACCGGCTTCCTTCATCATCTTCCTTCACCATCTTCCTTCACCAGCTTCCTTCATCATCTTCCTTCACCGGCTTCCTTCACCGGCTTCCTTCACCGTCTTCCTTCACCGTCTTCCTTCATCAGTTTTGTTTGTAAAGTTTGTGTTTGGCCTGTCCATACTTTGATCACGTGACCCTCCACCATGTACCTTCCTCTAAGTTAACATTAGACTCTAACTTGACAGTCTCTATTAATCTGATTATAAATCTTGTCCATTTGACCTTAACATCTTCTTCCACCAAGTCGTCTAACTTTATAATTACTTACTTTACTGTAAGTGTCTCTGTGAAAATACCCATTTCATTCTGTCTAATATAATTCCTCGGTTTCTTGTTAAAGTTTTGTGTTGTGGTCGAGTTATAGTCTGGTGTTAAGGAACTTTATATTGTTGCATGGTAACGTTTGCTTACATCAGGATAACATGTATACTGTCCTCCAGCAGATAACCTGGTCATAGACCATCAGGTCTTGTGTTATCTGTCCTCATATACTGTCCTCCAGCAGATAACCTGGTCATAGACCATCAGGTCTTGTGTTATCTGTCCTCATATACTGTCCTCCAGCAGATAACCTGGTCATAGACCATCAGGTCTTGTGTTATCTGTCCTCATATACTGTCCTCCAGCAGATAACCTGGTCATAGACCATCAGGTCTTGTGTTATCTGTCCTCCTATACTGTCCTCCAGCAGATAACCTGGTCATGTATTTACTTCGTATGTACAAGTATCCACAAATCTATATTAACTGAAACTTGACAGTGGCAGCAACAGAGCAGAGTTACTGAATACACAAATGAATGGAAACATAAATAGATAAATGAATAAAAACAGTCGAGTGGATCATGATCTACAGATAAATTGATAACAGAATCAGCTTCTTGATAAGTAATAAATCCTAAGAAACTGTACAGGGTAACAAAAAAGGGGAAGGGAGAAGGAAGGGAGGAGGAACCTCACAGTTTGTGTAACTTTGGTGCCAACTTTAGGATAAAGTTTGGCCCTTCTCGCCTAGTGATAAGATAGATAAGGACCTGATATCAGTACGGCAGCAAGACGATAACAGACGCTCCACAACATTCTTTCCAAAGTTCGATATGTTTAAGGTATACTTGTCTTCGCCGAACACAAAATTTTGAAGCTAAAAATATTTCTATAAAAATTCATGTTTGAAGAGTTGGTATTGCTGGAGTACCTGTGCTGATATACGTACGGGAATATTGCCAAATGGTTGAGAACAGATGAATAAGGTAAAGTATATATCCCCACCTCTCTCTCCCTCTGGGAGGTGACAGGTTTACAGAGAGA
The DNA here is from genome assembly GCF_036320965.1 of Panulirus ornatus. Lineage (NCBI taxonomy): Eukaryota > Metazoa > Arthropoda > Malacostraca > Decapoda > Palinuridae > Panulirus > Panulirus ornatus. The sequence goes on along the minus strand of NC_092228.1, from coordinate 39,190,071 downwards.
GAGAGAGAGAGAGAGAGAGAGAGAGAGAGAGAGAGAGAGAGAGAGAGAGAGAGAGAGAGAGAGAGAGAGATTCTGGGAGTCTCGCAAAGCCACACTGGTTCAGTTTGCTTCATCATAAGACTGACTACCATGACTATATCTACACCCCTTTTACAGAAACTGAAACTTTCAAACAATCGAACGACTCACTTCACAAACGAACCCATGATTGTTATGAACATGAGATACAGATATGAACACATACTTCCCTAACACATGACACCAAGGCTCTGGATGTCTTCCACACATCTTACAAACACTGAAAAAACAAACCTGAAAATGGTTGAGTTGGAAAAACCTAACTGGTTCATCGCAAATGGATTTCCAAGGTTCGCCATAAGTAAACCAATTTGCCGTGGAGTTATGGAGCTTCGAGACACCCGAAGAGGAAGGTTTAACCGCTGCTAAAGCTACGGGACATACGAGAAAGAGAATCAGTTCGATCTTAATACTTTGACCGTTCCCGGTAAGATCACAAACCACTCTCGTAGTTATGGGGTCACGAAGTCTCCAGTAACGAAACATGAACACATATGATGCTTCAAATCACCAGAGGAACGAACCGAACTCTTCCTCGGGGGCTTCATGCACTGTAGGCCAGAACTGGGAAAGTATCTCTTCGCAGTTTTGAAGCTCCGGAACACGCTCGGAATAAATCATGAACACCGACACAGCTTCGATACAAACGAGAGACGATCCGATCTCCGGTTCGAGGCTTCAAGCCTTGTTGTGACTCGGGTTCCTGGGGAGCCTCGCACCTGTGTTGCTAATCTCTGGCTGGTCACTTGAGGGAAATGAACTTCGATTTTCTGTTTAAAGAAAACCGTGGGGGGGGGGGGGGGTGATGCCTGGGGCTCCCAAGTGTGTGTCTCAGATTTTGAGATGTAGCAGCGAACACGGGAGAGAGATGAGTTAGTGGACAATGGTACGGTCATTGGAGAGGATAATTCTCTTTGGAAGACAAAGATTAACATATTAATACATATTATGTGGTATAGTAACACTCAACAGGATGGGTAGAAACATGTTGTTTTTAACGCTACCTCGCTAACGCGGGAAATGGCGAAAAGTATGAAATATATATATATATATATATATATATATATATATATATATATATATATATATAGTGATTGAGTTTATATAAAGATATGTATCTTGTCCCCTTAATGTATTCATACACAAAATTTTGAACCCCGTATTACAGTAGTAGCAATAACATGTTCCCCGTATAACAATGGTGGCAATAACAGGTCCCCGTATTACAGAAATAACGAGGCAAAAGTAAACAGGAAAAATACGATTTGTATGGTGGCAGCAACAGAGGCACTGAAGGCAATACTTTACACATTAACTTCGACCCTATCGCAGGATCGGTTGAGTTGGCGCCTGGATGGAAAAAAAGAAGGGGAGCATCTACGACTGTTTACGGTCTGGTTTAACCATTAGGATAAAACAGAGGAATAATGACAGCTGACACACGGGCGAGATGTTCATACAGCGCCGGCGGGTGTAGGTAGACCTCAGCACCACGATCGTATTTACATGATGGCGCGACGCTGACGTCTCGTTGTCGGAGCGCCCTGGTGATTTAACTCTCAGAGCGGTGAGGGCATTTAAATCTTGGTGCATCGTAGGCATTTAAACCTTGGCGCATCGTGGGCATTTAAACCTTGGCGCATCGTGGGCATTTAAACCATGGCGCATCGTTGTACCTAAGTGTCGTACCGTCGTGCTAAAGTGTCGTCACGTAATCCTTAAATCATACCATCATGTCTAAGAATCGTGCCGTCGTGCTCGAGAGGTCAGGCTGTTATGCCCAAGGGTGGGTCACACTGTTATGAGGTCATGTCATCTGGATGGCCCACTGTCCTGTGAGCCACCAAATGTTGGGGGGGGGGGGGGGGGGTATGAGTTGCCGACACGATTCGTGTTTCGCTTTAAGTCGATTAAATTTCTTTTCTCTGGCTGAGGCATTTGCAATGATAGCGTGCCAGGGGTAAGGTCAGAGGTGAAATTTAAAGGTGAGAGGTTACACAGTTAGGCAAGTTCGGCCATAATTTCCTAACCATTAGGCGAAAAAGGAAACACAATTTACCCCAGTCATACAAATTGGCGCCAAATGGCAACATTTATGATAAAAACATGCCATTGGTGACTAATTGATGATATATTACTTTATTTTCATTTTTCAATCTATAGTCATTTGCTATTGGTGTTACATATTTCTTCTATCATATGAACGTTTTTGAAAGCAATTCTGGTTGTATTGCAAGTATGGCAAACATAAATACTTTGAAGCGAAATGTCATTGATAAGAGTAAATGTGTAAGCATCATACATTCAGCGAATGCAATAATGTAATTATTGACTTAAAATTTGTACAACTGACATGGCCGATGACGTTATTATATTTGTAAATTATAAAACATTAAAGAATCAAAAAACAAAGCTTTTTCTTTCCCTGAAGCATCGTACATGTGGCATTATGATGACGTAGTTATGTCAACAAACATTACACGTCTGGCAGGAGGTGCGAGGCACGGCCTGGGGCAGGCTGCATGGTGAGGGGCAAAATAAATACGATTTTTTTCAGTTTGTGAGGCATTAATGTAGGACGCAGAGACAAACATGAAAGACGACGGTAGTGGTGTGATACTCTGGAATGAACGATAGAAAAATCAGACGACTAGGGAGAAATCGAAATTTGAAAAAAAAAGTAATGATTATTACGTTCTTAACGTGTGTAGCTACACACACACACACACAACGTTCTTCGTGATGCATTGGTTAGCTTTACGAGCTCAGACTTTCATGTGCCCGGGTTCGAATCAGGGAGAAGGCATCTGGTTGATAAACTGCTTTGTCAATACATGACAAGTGATCACAAACACATGACGTATGAAGACACCAATACACATATATATCTGTAAACATACAGATGCTGAAACAACACAACACAGAGATTTAGACAAATACTTTTTACATTTTACAATCCTCTAACCTATCCTACCCCGGTAAAGCTGTAGCACTGTGTACATGTTAAGGTCATATGTGAGACTCCCGGGGTGAAAGGTTACAGGGTAAAAGAGAAAGAAAATTCGAACACATTTATCCACCATTACCCGGAAACGAAGCCCAATTGGTCAGGTTTATACAAATTGGCGAACGATGGCAATAAAGGCTGAGGTGTAGCCACACGAGAGAGAGAGAGAGAGAGAGAGAGAGAGAGAGAGAGAGAGAGAGAGAGAGAGAGAGAGATTTTCCCCGCACCAGAATTGTTGCCCAACATGTGATTCTTAATAGCGTCAGCGATACATTTATATACATTTCTGTTGTTTTCCTCTCCATGTTTAGCCTGATGCAGGATTATATAAGTTAATAATATATTGTATATCTCAAGGGAAGGGTAGATAATCCCCGTGACTCCCGCTTGTCATACTTGAACCTGAAACATAGACATTTTGATGATATTGTCTTACGGAGAGATGATTCCTTCCATTATTTCAAAAACCAAGTCATAATGATGATGAATGGAGGGAGGACTGAAACTAATGAGATAAATCAGGTAAAACTTGCCACCACTCCACCCCCACTTCATCTCGGTAGTTGTGGCAAATATATGGAAAAAGATGTTTTCCATATTCAATTTCCAGCAGAACTATGGAACACCAGACTTGAAATAACGTTTAATAGAGGAAGATCTGGTGAATAATACAGTGTAACGTACGCCCGACAGGGATGAGGTCATGACCGTACGACAACTACACTAGTTACGGCGTTGATGTGGCGCCGCTGTCCCCTGACGGCTGCCCTGGTAATGACTATGTATGGGGCATTTTAAGTCACCATTTTTTTTTGTTCTGAACATTTTATATGAAGATCTCCCCATTTTCCTTACTGTAGGCCTAATTTACCTTGCATGTTTCCCTTCACCTCTGAAAATATATATCTATTAAAACAAGTTACCAAAGTACATAATTAGATTTCCTATAATACTCCAACATCACACGAGTTCCCAGTGTCATAGTAATTTTCAAATGAATTCAAGACTTTTATCTTGCTGTGGTACGACCCTTGAGCAAGACGGTACGACCCTTGAGCACGACGTTACGACCCTTGAGCACGATGGCACGACCCTTGAGCACGACGGTACGACCCTTGAGCACGACGGTACGACCCTTGAGCACGACGGTACGACCCTTGAGCACGACGGTACGACCCTTGAGCACGACGGTACGACCTTCGAGTACGACCCTTGGTCACACTAAGTGTAGTACCGTTTTGCTCAATGGTCGTACTGTTCCTTGAAATTTCTGTACCGCCTCTTTACTAGGGGGGTGTGTACGTTCGGTTTATGTAATCTCATGTGTAGGATTTTGTATTTCAGAGAACATGATGAAGTAAATTGATAATCCTACCAAGACTGATTACATTCGAGCTAAGATTGATAACATTTACCCAAGAAATGGTGAGTTCATTGCTTGGTCCTGTATGCAAATTAGATAGATGATAAGATATAGATGACCGAATAGATAAGAGAGATGCTAATATAGATTTTTCATCTATGATAAGAATTACCTTTTAAATCTGTAGTTGGTATCATTCGTAAATATGAATGTAATGTTTGAAGAATTTCTAAGGTAAGCAGATGTTTTATGATGTGTATATTGTACCTAGTGGCTTTATCTTATAACATGACCTTATGCCTTATTATGACCTTTCACTGTGACCTTTCTCCACGTCACAGCTCTTCCTTGTGTTGTCACAAACTTCTCTGGTCATTCATTTTTCTCGTTATGTGATCTTACTTCCTGGTATGACCTTGTGACCTTCCCTGACCCCGTGACCTGTATCGGTGACCTTGTCCCATGGCGTGCGGACCTTATCAGTGTTAGGACAGTGGCGAGAGAGATTAAGGAAGACCTTTGCTGGGTTTCATGTGGCTTATGTGGTGGGTCAAGTATGCGACTCATGTGGTGGATGAAGTATGCGACTCATGTGGTGGGTGAAATATGTGGTTTATGTGGTGGATGAAGTATATGACTCATGTGGTGGATGAAATATGTGGTTTATGTGGTGGATGAAGTATATGACTCATGTGGTGGATGAAATATGTGGTTTATGTGGTGGATGAAGTATATGACTCATGTGGTGGATGAAATATGTGGTTTATGTGGTGGATGAAGTATATGACTCATGTGGTGGATGAAATATGTGGTTTATGTGGTGGATGAAGTATGTGACTCATGTATTGGATGAAACGCAGACTGGAAGGAGAGATTAGCCAATCCTTTGACGATTGGAATTCCAGATTGTAAGGGACTGGAGATTTTTTTTTTTCAGATCTATTTTCCAATCTGTGATCTTGTCCTGATTACGCTCATGCAGTGGTGCAAGGAATGAGAGAGAGAGAGAGAGAGAGAGAGAGAGAGAGAGAGAGAGAGAGAGAGAGAGAGAGAGAGAGAGAGAGAGAGAGAGAGAGAGAGAGAGAGAACAAATGTAAGAAAGTAGATGAAGAAAAATGGGATTCATGGTCATGGAAGTTGTTGATAAGAGCGGGCCATACTGGGCCATGGGCCATACGAGGAGGGCCGGCTGTCCAATATGGCCCACGGCTTCGGTCAGTATGGCCCTGGGGGGCCATCATCCCTGACCTTGTGTCTCATCCATTTCCGCTTCTCTCCCTATCTCTCTCCCCGCCTCTCCCCCATGCCTCTCTCCCCATCTCCCCGGCCCCAGGACCCCAGCCAGCCAGCAGGGGTGTCACGAAAGGAGCTGAACGTCACAGGTGGACCCGCTCTGACCCAAGACACACACACACACCTCACCACGTTAACCTAAACAGTAAGTGTAAAAAGAAAAGAAACGAGATGTAAAAGAATTCCACAAAGTGTTAAAAAAGAACATAGATGATTTACAGGGAAAAATCTTGTGTAAAAATATTTGAAAAAGTGTGATAATAACCCTTGAAAGAGAGAGTGAGTGAGTGTGTGTGTGTGTGTAACCAGAAGTGTTTTGTCGTGAGTGTAATAATCATGAGTGTCATAATCGTGAGGGCGGATCTAAGTCTGTTGATGGACTGAGAACACGAGCTTACACCACTGCTAACAACATAAACTCACGACACGAAAGATTCACGAAATACGATGGATCCAAATCGTGCATTACGAATGTTAAAAGAACATTCGTGAGGCGAGAATGCTTCAGTGTGGACAGTCAAGTGCAACGACTGACTTACAAGCTGGACTCATACAACTTCAGGTGGATAAGTTTAAGTACGTGAGCTGTGCTACCGAGTGTGTCTGGTGTGAGAAGACTGACCCACTCACCAGCGGGTCCTTAGGTAGCTTGGGAGAACATCATCAAGTAGAGGTAGGAGGGGTGACCAGAAGTGTTGTCGGAGTGAAATCTGTTCATATCAGGAGGGGGATCTAGCTGTGAGGAGAGAACGAGCAGCACGACTGGACCACAGTATGCAGGAAAGAACGTATCCAGGATCGGGAACATCGTGAGCAGAGAACCGTTACAGCAGAGGGAACAGCAGTGGCATGAACGATAGCGTGGACTGGGCACCAGCAGTGAGCAGGAGAACGTATCAGCAGGAGGGGACCAGCAGTGAGCAGGAGAACGTATCAGCAGGAGGGGACCAGCAGTGAGCAGGAGAACGTATCAGCAGGAGGGGACCAGCAGTGAGCAGGAGAACGTATCAGCAGGCAGGTTTAAGTGCATCGGCCAATGTCTCAGAAGTAGGTCAACAGTACGCGTGAGAGGTATTTGTTTACACTCATCCAAGATCGATAAGGACTCTCCTGGTCAACACAGACGGGTACAATGATCCAGGTCCTCCTGGTCAACACAGGCGGGTACAATGATCCAGGTCCTCCTGGTCAACACAGGCGGGTACAATGATCCAGGTCCTCCTGGTCAACACAGGCGGGTACAATGATCCAGGTCCTCCTGGTCAACACAGACGGGTACAATGATCCAGGTCCTCCTGGTCAACACAGACGGGTACAATGATCCAGGTCCTCCTGGTCAACACAGGCGGGTACAATGATCCAGGTCCTCCTGGTCAACACAGACGGGTACAATGATCCAGGTCCTCCTGGTCAACACAGACGGGTACAATGATCCAGGTCCTCCTGGTCAACACAGACGGGTACAGTGACACACACGAGTGTAGACCCCTCGCTGAACTGTACTTGTATAAACAGGTAAATACAGTCACGTTATCTGTCAATCTTTTCTGTTTTATGAGAATGGATTTCCATCAGTTACAGTCTTTATGAAACTGGGTAGTAAATGCTGTCAAGCTTGGCGTTAATAATAATAATAATAATGATAATAATAATAATAATAATAATAATAATAAAACTGTTTATCATTTCAAGAATATGATACGCGGGATGTGTAAACTCCTACACTTGACCAATCACAATATGAAAGAAATTCTGCCATGGAATATTACATTGGTCAAATATTACCTACATTATGGACGAGGTACATCACACGACCTGTGAACACGATGATACGACCTTTGAGCACGACAGAACGACCCTTGAGCACGACAGAAAGACCCTTTGAGCACGACAGAACGACCCTTTGGTATGACGTCTTGGCTAATGACATAACCTTCAAGGGTCAGGTCAAAGGTCATGTTATCATACCTGGAGGTCATACCATCCTGTTGAAGAGATGACTGACCTAGCCACAACCTAAACAAAAGCTCAAGATAAGGGTCAGAAAAATCTAAAATGAAAACATAAAAAATGATTTCCGTAAAATTTGGTAAAGTTCTTCAAGGAAAAGAAATTCAAAACCGTAATTCGAAGTAGCTGAACTTCGCCGTTCATATTAAAAAACCAATTTTCCGCAATTATGTGTAGTGTAATCTCTTCAGGGAGGCGATAGCTGTTACCTGAGCGGTCGAGACTGGACTCCCCGTTATTAGTCAGGAAAAAAAGAGAAAACAAAAAAAGCGATGAACGACCAAGGAAATATTCTGGTCAATTACATCTGTCGTCATGTAAATTATAATAATTATCAGATAATGGTTACAGATTTGTATAATCAATAGTCACAGAAATAACACAAGTGAACTTTGTTTTTTGCACTATTAAGATGATCGAGTCCAGTAATCATGAAAATGTAAACTGTCAACAGAACATGTAATTTGTGAGGTTTGAGTTGGACAGCATCACTGCCAGTCATGCTCAGGGTCACATAACCCTAGCCAGGGTCACATAACCCTAGCCAGGGTCACATAACCCTAGTGAGGGTCACATAACCCTAGTGAGGGTCACATGACCCAAGCGAGGGTCACATAACCCTAGCCAGAGTCACATGACCCAAGCGAGGGCCACATAACCCTAGCCAGGGTCACATAACCCTAGCGAGGGTCACATAACCCTAGCGAGGGTCACACAACCCTAGCGAGGGTCACATAACCCTAGCCAGGGTCACATAACCCTAGCCAGGCTCACATAACCCTAGCGAGGGTCACACAACCCTAGCCAGGCTCACATAACCCTAGCTAGGGTCACATAACACTGGTAGGGCAGTATTGACCTCATTTGATGGTGGTCACCATTTACGTCAACAGTATACATGTTTGTTGACGTCGTGGAGAGAGTGGTCGCTGTAATGAGGCGAGGAGAGAGAGAGTTGTTCACTAGAGAGAGGTGGTCGTATCTGGTCCCGTGTTTGAGTGTTTGTTTATATGCAAAGGTGATGTTGACCCTCAGGATAAAGAGCTTCTCTCGCGAGACCCTCACGTCTGAGAGGTCAACACACTCTCGCGAGACCCTCACGTCTGAGAGGTCAACACACTCTCGCGAGACCCTCACGTCTGAGAGGTCAACACACTCTCGCGAGACCCTCACGTCTGAGAGGTCAACACACTCTCGCGAGACCCTCACGTCTGAGAGGTCAACACACTCTCGCGAGACCCTCACGTCTGAGAGGTCAACACAATTGCCTGGCCTGTACCCGTCATGTCAGCTCACATGTCGATATACATCAGTGTATGTATGTATCATTATGTATGTATGTATCATTATGTATGTATCATTATGTATGTATGTATGTATCATTACGTATGTATCCTTATGTATGTATGTATGTACATTATGTATGTATCCTTATGTATGTATGTATGTATGTATGTATCATTGTGTATGTATGTATGTATCACTATATATGTACCGCTTCCACTGCACATGCCCCACCTATACTCGAAGCCAGGCGCTCCACTTGACCTTGGATGACCGGGGATGACGTTACAAATGACCTCATCAGAGAATGATGGTCACGTGACCTCCTCCTTCACTGTCAAACCGTCTGTCATTTTCTCTACAATTTTCTTATCGTATTTCTCAGGGGTAGAAGGGCTTGCCAGGTCACCTCGTATGTCTGGGGACATCCCCGACCATATATCTGGGGTCATCCTTACCCCATAACCATCACTAACTGGGCTTCATGAGGTCGTAATATCAGGGGGTCAAAGGTATATCACTGTTACTAGAAAAGGAAAAAATATGGATAGAAAATGGAGATGGTATTGTTTACTGCTGACTGATTATTGTCTGATGGAGTGTGATGCTTTGTGTGTCAGACCTGGGGGTTGTAAAGCTAAGGTTGTGACACCAACACCACTGGTTGTGATGTCAGTAACCCACACACACACACACACACACACACACACACACACACACACACACGATAACCTTCATGTTGTGAATATTGTAAATACAAAGTTTGGATATACAAGAAATATCTATTTTGTTATGTTTCATCTGTGATGATAACGACTTTTTCTTTCCCAGGTGACAGAGAACACGGAGAAGACCAGAAGAACATGTTCTTTGAGAACAGGTTGGACGGGTTTAGTTTACTGTTCTCCTGGTCTAATTCATCATTCATTCACTCTGCCAGTAGATCAGACGATCAGTTAGTTGGTCGGTCGCCCAATCAGTGTCCAGTAATCGACCAGTTTACTATCCATATCTACAACCAGTTCTCTAGTCAACCAGTGCACAGTGTCTACACCAGGCACGATACATGACAGCCAGGCGAACATGACAGCCAGGCGAACATGACAGCCAGGCGAACATGACAGCCAGGCGAACATGACAGCCAGGCGAACATGACAGCCAGGTGAACATGACAGCCAGGCGAACATGACAGCCAGGTGAATATGACAGCCAGCCGAATATGACAGCCAGGTGAATGGGTCGCGATCGACCAAACTACCAGGAAGTTACGTGGAGAGGGCAAGGTGAACGTGAGATTGGTGGAGCAGATAAGAATGACCATTCACCTTGAGAAATATTAACTATTAGTTAGTGTTATTATTATCATTCTCCAGATAACTACATGTGTGTGTGTGTGTGTGTGTGTGTGTGTGTGTGTGTGTGTGTGTGTGTGTGTGTGTGTGTATGTGTGTGTAGGGTTATGGTCAATATCTGTCGAGTTGAGGAGATGTATAGACGAGATGCACTTTTGCTGTATAATGGGGTCTTACTTGTTAGGTCTTCCTTGCGAGTGAGAGGGCTCTGAGCCTCCCTGGTGAGTGAGAGGGCTCTGAGCCTCCCTGGTGAGTGAGAGGGCTCTGAGCCTCCCTGGTGAGTGAGAGGGATCTGAGCCTCCCTGGTGAGTGAGAGGGCTCTGAGCCTCCCTGGTGAGTGAGAGGGCTCTGAGCCTCCCTGGCGAGTGAGAGAGCTCTTGTCTCACACTTTCTCACTCAGACGAGCCACAGGATTGAGATATAAGAACACCAAACTGTGCACTAACTCCTCACTACAGGAGAGGACATACAACAACTCTGCCCTCAACTTCCTCATATATAACAAGACATGCGACACCAGTGCCTCTTCTAAGCATCAAGCAGACAAGGAAGTTTTAGTGGAACATTATAAACTAAAAGAAATCATAGGAACGCAGGCAGGAAGTGTCTGGTTTGCTTTCGAAGACACGAATCACATGTTGGCCAGAGCAATAAAATGCTGCAGACGAAGAGAAAAGATGTTCAAAACTAGTTAGTGAAAAGCTGTCGAGAATTATCGATTTGGCTTGAGGGTTCTGAACACCTGAGTCTTAGAATCTGAATCATCAGGAAACACATGATCTCCACAGACACTAATTGCTCGTTCCTGAGGCAGAGGAATGCGAGGACAATGGCATCTGCAGGAGATGAAGAGGAGGAGGAGGAGGAGGAGGAACCAGCAAAAGTGATCGTAAGTCCTCAGGAGACGTCGAGATGCAAGTGTGAGTATCTGAAGAACTCTTGTGTCGCGTCTTTGACCTCAGCATCAAGAGGCAGTACGGCAGGTGATGGCTGGAGCCGCCAGCCACCAGACTCTGCCATTTCTGACGACGTTGTGAACGATAAGCCAGTGTGTGAAGCCCTGGAGAGGAGCAAAGTTATCCTGAAGACCATAGAGAATAACAGACCATCACACGAAGCCCTAGTGAAGACCGGGCCTTCCTCTGAAAGCTTCAGGATTAATAAGCCGATCTGTAAGCTCCTTCAGAAGAGCAAGTCTATCCTCGAGGCTCTTGAGCAGAAGGAGGAGTCTAAAGTTCAAGTACCACTTCCGAGAGTGTCATGTGGGAGGCCGGGAGGAGGAGGTGCCCTCCCCACCCACTTCAGGAGGCCGGTTTGCCAGTACCTGCTGCAGGCCATGGAGAACTTTCCTCTCTTTACCTCGGCAAGTTTCAACTGTCCAGAGACGGAGGGCAGGGATATACTGTCGTCAGGCTCAAGCAGGCCGACCTGGGAGCACGCCAGACGACCGAACGAAGCCGTGGTAACGGTTACAGCCACTGTATCATCGGACGAAGCCTTGGCAAAGACTACAGCCTCTGTACTCCAGCTGGGGGAGGGGAATCACCGGACATCTGGAGCATCAACAAGGTTCTGTAAGGAATGGCTGCAGGAAAGTAACGTGTACAGTGTTGCCCAGACGACTGGGGTCCTCTCAGCTAAACAGATCCAGGAAAAGTTAGATTTAAAGCAGCCAGAAGTTTCCACCGCCTCTGAAACACAAGTAAGACACACAAACTCCAGGAACTTGGCTGAAGGAAACATTCCTGAAGGACACCAGAGAGTGAGGGACCAATCATCTCCACCACCCTGGACAGAACCAGTGTGTCAATATTTGGGTCAGACGAGAGGTTTTGGCTCTTACACCGAGCCGTCAGGAGCTCTCCGTGAGGAACAGAGTGGCGCCTTTACCCCATCAAGGAACACCGTCCGTGGCGACCCAGAGAAAAAGTGGGAAACTGGGCCATCACTCGATCCTCTATCCTCTGAATCATTGCTGAAGAAGAAGACGATCACGAATCTCACTAATGAATCCGTGGATGATTCTCTCAGGAAGACGACGACCAGTAGTGGCACCCAGACAGAAGCGACAGATTATTCGTTGAATAAATTTCCGGTTGACTCAGTCACAAAGGCGGAGCAAAGGACGAGATGTGTGAGGCACCGGACTTGTGGCTACCTGGATAATAAGACTGGAAACTCTACACCTTTGACGAGCATAAAGTGCGACTATCTCAATATCCAGGATGGAAACTGTACTCGTTCAACTGGTACAACATGTGAATATCTCAACAGTAAGACTGTAAGCTCAGTTCCCTCGACTGGTTCTACGTGTGACTATCTTAATAGCGAGACTGGAAACTCTATTTGTACGGCGGGTATAACGTGTGAATATCTCAGCAGAAACTCGGCCTCCCATGCCAACCTAACCTGTGATTACCTAAATAATAATCGTAACTCACCAGCCTTGACCACCTCATCCTGGGGGCCGGGTGCCAGGCTGGGTTGGGGCTCAGGCTGGAGGTGCGACACCAGCCCCCAGCAGCCCAGCCTTACTGAGGAAGACCCTCCCTCCACCAACACGGCCCCAACAAACAGGCTGGAAAATATATACCGGGTAAATATTGACGCCAACTCCTGTGTCAGCAGCAGTAACCAAGAAGCGATAGGGAGTCATGGCGATGCTCGGGGACACTGTACAGGCGGGAGACGTCCCACACTCACCGATACAACATCCTTGGCAGCCACGAGGGCCATCAGACAAAACCTGACGTATTGCAGGAACAATGAAGAACAAAATAACAGTTGGGAAAATAATTCCTTGGAAAAGAACGTAAAACTATATGGAACAGACAAAATATCCCAGCCTTTATATGGTACAAACAATGCATCCCAGCCTTTATATGGTACAAACAATGCATTCCAGCCTTTATATGGTACAAACAATGCATCCCAGCCTTTATATGGTACAAACAATGCATTTCAGCCTTTATATGGTACAAACAATGCATCCCAGCCTTTATATGGTACAAACAATGCATTCCAGCCTTTATATGGTACAAACAATGCATCCCAGCCTTTATATGGTACAAACAATGCATCCCAGCCTTTATATGGTACAAACAATGCATCCCAGCCTTTATATGGTACAAACAATGCATCCCAGCCTTTATATGGTACAAACAATGAACTGCTCGATATATACCCTGTAATCAATGGTCGATTCTCAGGCCATTTCGCGGTGAGGAAGACCTCTATGGCAACTCCCTGCTCGGGAACTGAAGAACAGCAGCAGAGCACGAACGTTCCTGGACGCCACAACGATACAGAAGGAAATGAGACCCAGTCGTTGCACGCTACACTGAACTACCAACAGTTTCTCAACACAAAAAACAGGAACAAGAACACCTCTCGTGACGTCAGATGTTCACACAACAACTCCTCAGGTAAGGAAGAGATGTTCCTCCAGTCTCGTGTGTCTGAGGACAGAGTCCTTCCGTCTAACACAGGAGGGAGTTCCTCCTGCAGGTGGCTGACGTCTGCTGACCTAACGTCAAAGGGGAAGAAATATTCGCCGGCAATTATGCAGGAAAATAAACTTGTTACGAAGAATGGAAGCGAGTCCACACGTCCCAGAACTGTAGGACAAGAGTCTAGTAAAGTTCAGAATACAGAACTTTTACCAGGTCGTCCGCTACACCGTCAGTACCTGACGAAGGGTCACAGTGGTTCAGAGTCAAGTGTCAGGTCAGGATGTAAGGTCGTGCGTGATGACGTCAGGTCAGGATGTAAGGTCGTGCGTGATGACGTCAGGTCAGGATGTAAGGTCGTGCGTGATGACGTCAGGTCAGGATGTAAGGTCGTGCGTGATGACGTCAGGTCAGGATGTAAGGTCGTGCGTGATGACGTCAGGTCAGCCATGTGTGGTGGCAACTTCCATTGGCTGGAGAGCGAGCAGCAGCCACACCCCAGCCTCCCTGCACCAGCTGTGGTACTGCTGGCTCCTGTACCGTCGACCACGGTACGCCCTGCTCCTGTACCGTCGACCACGGTACGCCCTGCTCCTGTACCGTCGACCACGGTACGCCCTGCTCCTGTACCGTCGACCACGGTACGTCCTGCTCCTGTACCGTCGACCACGGTACGGGCAGGTAAGGTATTGTCCTCTACGAGTCGTGACTACATCACAAAAATCGGCATTAAAAATAATCCGAGTCATTATAGTGACGCTGGGATGACCTATGGCAGAACACGGGTCGACACTGGCAGAACACGGGTCGACACTGGCAGAACACGGGTCGACACAGGCAGAACACGGGTCGACACTGGCAGATCACGGGTCGACAGCACCAGACCAACGTGCGCTTATCTTCAAAATCTCAGAGATGATCAGTTATCATATGATCAGACTGACGATGATCAGCCAAGATACAACATAAGAAGGAACAACTTTCATGATATTAGTAAAGAAAACGACGAGCGAGGGACAGAAATTCCCGAGTCAGTCATTACAAAAATAGAGACAAATTGTATGAGTGCCGCAGGTGGGAATGCCTCTCAAGACAGTGCCTCACACAGGAATGCCTCGCATGTACCAAGTGCCTCATCCAAAAGTCTCTCCTCCGAAGACAAAGATAGCAAGGCACTTCTGTACACAGGTCAAAGCTACATCGATCAAACGAAGGTGAAAGGTCATCTTGAAGTAAACACATCTTATCATCTTTCAAAACTTCTCACAGAAAAAGTGGCAGACAAGAACCCAGTCTGTGTAACACAGACCTCCAGTGTTGCTTCACAATGTGTATCACGTAATGAGACGCCCAGAGGCATAACACCTGCTTCCTTCAGGCGTACGAGAGCGAGGACAGACGACTCTACCCCCACACACCTGGGGATCAAGGACAAGGGAGGAGGACATGGTGGAGAGTCCTGGAGGTCCAATTACGTCGCCATCATGGAGAGGATGTACCTATCTACACCTTGTGGAGACGACACAGGGCAGAACACAGACGATGACCTCTCGTCATCGTCCGAGACCCAGGGTGACACGTCAGCCTACTGCACCATGGAGCATCATAACAAGAACACAAGGAACCTTCTCTTGTCTGGTGGTGCCAGAACGACCATCGACCAGCAGGAGGACCAGGCGAGTGATATGTTGAGAACCTGCTTCTCACATACCAGCGACTTGTATTTCAGTGACCTGTCAAATGACAGCAGTGTGTCATGCACCAGTGGCCTGTCACACACCAGTGGCGTGTCAAAGGTCAGCACCCTGCCACTGACCAATAGTCTGCCAAGGGTTCGAAACCTGTCAAGAACCAGCATCCTGTCAAAGACAAGCAGTCTGTCAAAGGCTGGCAACTTGTCCAAATTTAGCACGTTGACGACGAGCAGCAGTTTGTCAAGTCCTCTCAGTCTGTCAAGAGCCAGCATCATCCCAGCGTTGCTCAGCCTGTCAAGGAACACCAGCAACAGTGTTGCCAGTCACCACTTCTCGGAGGGTCGGTACGAGGATTTTTCCGGCAGCCCCGGCAGCGAGGGTAGTGAGGGTACCTTGCAGAAGTACGACCACGACCTGGTCGTCTCCCTCACCCCAGACTCGAACAGCCCCAGAGAGAACGACTTGGGTCTTGTGACCCTGACCCCAGGTCAAGACCCAGGTTACACGCCCTAAATCATCTGGTTTCTCCCTACACACACTTTCACAATAACGGCTCATAGAAAATGCAACTTTCACGAAGAAATCGGGGAGTTAGAACGTAGAGGTTCACTGGCGAAAACACTTGTCTTCTCTGAAGGCAACAGAGTCGAGACGGGCAAGTGGATGCCCATCCCTGACAGCTCCAGAGACTCCAACAATACACATACCTTTGCCTAAGATAAGTTCCCATCTGTTGATGACTCTCGAGGGCAGGATGACCAAGATTCGAACCCAGGGCGGCCCTGGGCGTTGAATTCAAAGCCAGGAAACCTAACCACAACATTACACAGGTTGGTTAGGTTGTGTTAGGCAGAAAGAAATAGAATAGTTAGTGTCTAGTATTGATGGCTACGATAGTTATGCATGTAGGACCAATCAATAGTCAGTGTGTTTAGTATTAATAAATACAATTGCTTGTGTCTGTAGTAAAGAAAAATCAAAATAACGTCTGATTTCAATGATGAGGAATACAGCAGTGTATGTCTTAGCATCAGTAAATACAATAGTGTATGTTTAGAGATGAATACAATAGAATGTATCTCATGTTCTTGAATATCCAAGGTTTTATGTAAATGATCATGTATACAATACTTTATGTTTTGAATAATCATTGATACAATAGGTTGTGTATTTAGAATTGCTTAATACAATGGGTTATTACTTTAGTAGTGAAGAAATAGCAAAGTGTATTTATAACACAAATACAACAGATGGTGTGTTTGATCACAAATATAGTAACCTACGTAGGTCAAATATGAATATAGTTATTTTATATAAAGCTGATGGATACAACAAGGTATTACGTGATCTTAATGAATACAGCTGTTGTTGTATTTTCTCATATATATATCAAAGATTTTGCTTTTGAACTTGCTAATGACTGAGGGACCAACGATGAATATTTTTGAGAATAGACGAATTATTTTCATGAATTTCCAGCATTCAGACGTCGATATATTGATAAAGATCAGAAGATAACATGTGACCTAGGGTTCAAATGGTACTAAAGATAACATGTGATCTCTGGCTTTAATGGTGGTGTGACGTAACACTGTATTGCGTCAGTTGACGTGACTTGTGAGCGATGGGTTTGGACGCAACGTATTTGTGGAGATATAAACTGAAGTCCACGAATTGTATATACACACACGAACGATACGTTCACATACGAATATACGAATATATTGTCTCATACAATACTGATACTATAGTACAAAATGATCCTATATTTGTCAGAGAGAAAGAGTCGTCACATTGTACTCTTTATATAAGGAATAAAATGATATAATATTTGGCGAGATTTTCATTCGAAATATTTCCTTGGATTATGTTTGTCTTTATTGATACTGAGGAGAGAGGAGCACGACCCTGGAGTACGAGGGTACGACCCTGGAGTACGAGGCACGACCCTGGAGTACGAGGGTACGACCCTGGAGTACGAGGGTACGACCCTGGAGTACGAGGGTACGACCCTGGAGTACGAGGGTACGACCCTGGAGTACGAGGCACGACCCTAGAGTACGAGGGTACGACCCTGGAGTACGAGGGTACGACCCTGGAGTACGAGGGTACGACCCTGGAGTACGAGGGTACGACCCTGGAGTACGAGGGTACGACCCTGGAGTGCGAGGGTGCGACCCTAGAGTACGAGGTACGACCCTGGAGTACGAGTGGGGGGTACAGGTGGCAAGGTGTAGTGAGCAAGACTGAAGTCTTAACAGAAGAGATGTGGGTGTAGCAAGGGGGTGTATTATGAAAGACAGTTGAGAGGGATACACACGAGGATGTGGTATGGGTTGTGCAGTGTTGTGTCAGGTGTACTGGGAGGGTGTGGGACAAGGGACTAGTCCCCTGGTGTACCTGACGAATAACAGTGCTGGTGTGAATATGAGCAGACATGACACTTCATGAATACGAACACTTGACATGTATGAAGCGCCGGCCCCCCAGGTGACGTGGTTCGAAACGTGCCCCGGGAAGGGGGGGTTTGAGCCGCCTGGCAACACATACAAACACACGTGCTAGAATACCAAATATTTTTCTATTTTTGAGGCAAGTCTGAAATACGATTCAGTCTCACAAAAGGATATGAAGTGCCTATGTTCAGATAGCCGGCTGAAATTCCACAGGAAAATGGTGTAAATGAGTCAGTAAATAAGATTTTGGACACGTGAGCAGCGGAGGTAAACGTTAGAGACAAATCCATTAGGAGTTGAGCGAGGAGGAGAAACAGCAGGAGGCGAGGCAGGCAAGACGGAACAGCAACACTGTGTAACTGATGCACAGATGACCCTTAATGATGGTCTAGCAGACGACATCCACAGTCGCCAGAAATTATATAACAAGACGAGAAAGAAAGAAGGTTTGTGCGAGACGCCGCTAGATGGCATCACCCACTACAGTGGAACCTACATAAGGATTTCCAGGTTGGAAACAGGAGAGTCGTAGTGTGGGTAATGGATTAAGAGGAAGATAATGGTGATGAGAGGAGCCTCGCGGGGAGAGAGAGATTTAAAGGGAATAGAGCAATGGCTGGCGGTGGGAAGCGAGGCCACAGCCACACAGGAAATAGTGCTGGAGACGACCGTTTAGCAGGCAGTGTTTGCGAAGTGTGAACGACACTCGTGAATATTTCGTGGCTCAGGTGGAGAGGGTGGAGGTTGAGGCAGGTGTTGGTGAGGCTGGCCTCACGAGGGAGGGAGGGAGATGGTCAACACCCAGTGTCGTCCTCTCCTAGAGAAGGAAGGTCCACTGTAGCCATGCCTGACCCTTGACCCCAGGTCAGAAACCAGGGTTGTAATAAAGACGAAAACATTGAACTTACCTTGACCATGGCAGTCGGACGCGGGGTTAGCTGTGTGTAGCTCTCATCTGACCTTACCTGACCTGACCTAACTCGGAGTGGTACCTGAAGCAAGAAGATGGAGTATATTCATCATACACATTACACGAATATATATGAATACACAAGAGTCATCTTACAACGTATTGTGGTTACGAATCGTAGGTAAATATCATGACTACAGCTGTATGTACATGTGGATCAGCCAATATTTTAAGTACAATCAAGTTGTACAGATTTCTGGTACGATCGTCATGTGACTTACTGTGTTGAAGATCAGTGGGATATGATCCTCTTGATCACACTGTTCACTGCTCGAATCATGCCGAGGGTTCGAGTTGTGGTGTCTACATCTCCTCCTCTCGGTCGGGGCCGTAACCAGACAGCCAATGAAAAGATGATAATTTCCTATACCAGCCTGGCTACGGCCCGAGGTAGGTGGTTATCTCTCTAACTACCTAATGGTAGTTAGATTGACCACCTGGTACAGGTTGGTGTCTTGCATGTGACGTGGTGGCTTCCCCAGCATCACCTCGTCTGCCACATGATGACGTGGGTAGACACACAGCCAGGCCCTGGGCGCTGACGGTGGAACATGATCTGTGAAGTAGGATAAGACAACTGTTATACACTGTAACATACTTCACACATGACTTGCTCAACGTCTGAGCTTTGTACAGCTTCAGTTTGAGCACTTAAAGCTTACGTTTGTTTACGTTCAGCAAGGGTAAAAGGCACTTTGACATCTGTCTTTTGTGGGGAAAAAAAATGTCTACAAATGTTGGTTTCAACACAGGAATTGAACTGACAGAAACCTCTTAATATTGGTAACTTATATGCAAATTACTCCAACTTGTAAACACGCGCCTTTCTCTTTTCCTACATAGTTTAAGTAACATTCTGAAGTCTTAATTAAATTAATCTGGTTCACAACTTCATCTCATCAACGAACTCTTGCAATTAACATGGCAGGTGTTAGAGAAGATATATCATCCAAGTTATCAAACATTTTATGAATATTGTCAATTTCGTCTCTGTTTCACCAGCCTAATTGACATGACCTTTCACCTGACTTACAAAGGTCAGGTCAAAATTAACGACTGTATACCCAAAGCTAAAACTGTCGTGTTCAAGGGTCGTACCGTCGTGTTCAAGGGTCGTACCGTCGTGTTCAAAGGTCGTACCGTCGTGCTTAAGGGTCGTGTTCAAAGGTCGTACCGTCGTGCTCGAGGGTCGTACCGTCGAGTTCAAAGCGTAGTTCAAGAATATTACATATGACAGTTCCCAGAGAAGCAGCTAAAATTCCTCGAGGAGAATATCTTGGACATAAAAGATCGGGGCAATTAAAGAGCAAAAGTAAACGAAAGGGACAAATCCATTAGCCGTGATGGAGCACCAAGGGAGGCAGGACAGACGGACCGAAATCATAGTGTAAATGATGGACCCATGGCTCTTATGGCGACGCCCCGCCCACTGTCAGGATTTGTACCAAGACGGGAAAGTGAGAAGATTTATGAGAGATGCCGATAGATGGCACTGTACGCTACATTACTTCTCGCCAGGAGATTTTAGACGTGAGATGGCGCTGGTTCTGGCGGTAAGGTAGAGTTGGAAATTATGGTGATGAAGGAAAATGGTTACGTATGGAAGAATGTGTATGGCAGCTGTGCTGGGAAACTAAACATATTTTGCAGAATTTACGATATTTTTTCCTTGGTTTTAAAGTTTTTATTTTTTCTTAACAAATAACAAAGGATGTAAGAAGGGCATAAGACGAGAAAGCAGGGATCCTTGTGTTGTGTTTACAATGAATGTAAATGAAAATACACCATACAGTATTCTCCATGACTTGTAAACAAATCATACTGAAAATATATAGTATTATACAAGAATAATGTTATGTTTACCAACCATACACTTCTCTCTTATTGATTTACATAAGCCATTATATTTTTTCCCTGAAATACAAGGAAATTATCCATGTGTTAGTTGGTGTTTTTTCGTAATGTCTTCACCCACATAATTCTACTCTGGAGTGGACTAGACATGTTCCTTCTGACCAGAAATTACGAACGTTAGCAGAGAAGGAGTAAGGTCACGGGTTGACCTCACGCTCTCAGGTCAAAGGTCAAGTCAAGTGCTAACCTTCACGGCCGAGGATTAAACTTTAGAGTCAAGGGTTAAACATTAGGTCAAGGGTTAAACCTTAGGTCAAGGGTTAAAGGTGAAGGTTTAAAACAAAACTTGGAGATAAAGTGTTAAACATGAGCGGCAGTTTAGGAACAGTGGAGGATGACCGTTCCTCATGAGTGAGTGAGTAAGGGTGTGAGTGAGTGAGTGAGTGAGTGTAGGTCACCACACATGCCAGGTGTCTGGACACACGAACACACACGGGGTAGGTTGCTCGTGGGTGGTCACTGTTGTCGTCCTGGAGTGCACTGTCTCCTGACACAGATGGTCATCAGTGGTCAGCCTACACCAGCAGTAATGTGTATGTTTATATTACCAGCAGACACTCGTATTCACCCCCCCCCCCCCAACACACACACACACACACACACACACACACACACCAGGTAATCAAAGGACATATGTAAGTCAAGCGTATTTGGCAAGTTAATGACGTAATTAAGGTATATTCTTGCGTAGGTAATCATGCATTTTTTGTGGGGTGTTGTGAGGGGAGGAGGAGGCCACTGTATTAACTCTGGCAATGTTGACAATGTTGACAGATAGAAAATATCATACAACAACAATGTGATCTATGATTAGATTTTTACCTTTCAAGTGTTATGATCCGCCAAGAACCATGGTGTAATCTTGTAAGAAAAACATTATACATCGCGAGAGGTTATGACGCAATACATTGACCCAATATGACGCAATACGTTAACCCAATATGACGCAATAGCCACGTGAACACCCCGTGTGCCAGAGCAAAGCGACCACGTGGGTATAGGGAAACTGCCTCGCAAACCCTGGCAGGCAATGTTATATATCAATGTATATATATGTATATATGAAAACTTGTCGCTTGGTTACAAATATCTCTCAAAATTTACGGCAGATATTTATAGAATAGATATTTTTCATGTGTTCTGAGTTATATTATAAGAATTTGACCGCGTTCTCGTTGAAAAAAAGAAAAAAAATAAGAGAAGAAATATATTAGGCCTGTTATCACCAGTTGGCAAAGGTGAAGGACATGATATTTTGGGTAAATTTAATTACCTTAAAACACTGTATAAGTAAATGAAAAGATAAATGATAATGAAGAAGAGAAAAATAAATAAATACTGCTCACTCTATATAACGTTTTCTATACCCTGAGTTATCAAGATCTGGATATAAAGAACTGATAAATGAATGAGTTCTGAAGGTAGTGAAGGTGGTGGAATGCTCTGGGACAAGGGTCATGAATGAAACAGTTTGAAAGAAGAGTAAGAAAGAAGAACAATTAGTCCAGGAGTTTTGAATGAAGTGGGCAACCTGCTTTTGACACAGGGTCAGGTGGTAGAAAGACATAACGGGGGTAAAGAGTGCTAGAGCTTAGCGGTGTAAGGTAAAAAAAAACTCATCTCACTACCGACGGCCACACAGGCATCATATGATGTAGTAATTTGCCCAGCATTACGTGGTCTTGCTAATAGTGGGGGGCACACAAGCAGCCACCTCTCGGGAGCAGAAACATGGAGCCACAATGTTCAAATACTAAATGATTATATACTGGTGTGCATAACACCCAGGTAGTAACAGTTTGCCGAGTCCCAAAAAAGGCTTTATATATATTTGTATATGAGATAGATGAGTAGATAGATGAAGAGAGAGATACAGAAGAGAGAATGTGTAATCTCAAAATGTTTTGTCTTATGTTTTACCTTATATGTTAATGTCAGGTCTTTTAGTTTTTGATATGTCAAAAGTGTTCAAAAGTCTTTAATATTCTTTCAGAAGTGTGAGTTTACAACATGTTGTAGTGCACTTTGTGTTCATATTTTGTTCATGACGACATGAACCTTGAGCACGACGGTACGACCCTTGAGTACGACTGTGCGACCCTTGAGCACGACGGTACGACCCTTGAATACGACGATACGACCCTTGAGCAAGACGGTACGACCCCTGGGTATGATGGCAGAAGGGTTGTGCCGTCATACTTAAAGATCGTATCACTGTACTGAGTTATATGGTTGGGGTTTCATGGTTGATCATGAATACTGCAGACAACCACACACCACACTACCATACACCACACACAACCACACTACCACAGACAACCACACACCACACTACCATACACCACACACAACCACACTACCACAGACAACCACACACCACACTACCATACACCACACACAACCACACTACCACAGACAACCACACACTACCACACAAAACCACACTACCACAGACAACCACGAACCACACTATATGTCTCTCATTTCCATATGCTTGCTCTTAATGTATTTATTCACCTCTAAGGTAACGTCACGTAAAGCACAGCTGAATACAACTTGTATACCCAAGCTGCAACAGGGCGTTGTGTTGTGTTGCCACTCGCCTGTGGTACCCTTGATTGATACTCGATCAAAACTGTAGACCAGGAATTCATTTCTATGCAAATAAGTCATGTTTCATTCTTTACTGACCAACTCATATGACTTGCTAATAAACTGAAGCATTCCATGAACAGTGGTATGGCTCAGGTACATCACTACCTCTCATATCATATACTTCACTAAGTCTACAGTAGTCCTGCCAAAACACGTTTGAGCTATTTTAATGATTCTGAGAGAGAAGTGAATTAGGAATCCCTCTGGCTATTATACATTTTAAGCTCCATTTTCTATGTAATGAACATAAATGGTTTATTCAGATTTTCCAGCTGTTTTGAGGGTTTTATGAAGAATGACTGGGTACACTGTAGACTTCTGCCTTGTTCCTGCATTATGCTGTTACCTGATAATGTTGAATTAAACCGAGTGTTAACGAATTACATAATGTGTGTGTGTGTGTGTGTGTGTGTGTGTGTGTGTGTGTGTGTGTGTGTGTGTGTGTGTGTGTTAATCTCTCTCTCTCTCTCTCTCTCTCTCTCTCTCAACGTGCAGCAGGTCAGGTGGCAGCAGGTGCATTAGCCAGCTGTACTGTGTGGTGATAATGGTTACTATCAACCCATTACGTTCACCATAGGTTCGCTTTCCCCTTTACTTCCCACAGGATGTCGACCTTCTGGCTGGTAATTAAGGCACTTAGTGTTTCAAGGTTCAGATTGCAGAGTTGCCCGTTGTGGTATTAGGAGAGAGAGAGAGAGAGAGAGAGAGAGAGAGAGAGAGAGAGAGAGAGAGAGAGAGAGAGAGAGAGAGAGAGAAATCTGTTCAGCCACATGTTCACACGTTATCTGGTTCTTTATAACTCTGTTATGTAGTTAGTGAACACTGACCACGATTCCTGTTCTTCGTAAAACATGGCGCAAAACTGGTGTTCATCATCAGAGAACAGATATTATACCACGAAGTTCCCCGAAAATTGTACTATATTTTTTGTTTATCTGTTAATCTAAACTGAATTTCTTGTTGTTCATGATGATATACAGGAAAGTTTGTGTTAGTCAAGACAATAAAATGTTTACCTGTTAATTGTTTGAGTGGGATATTTCTGTAAATATTTCCATCTCGTTTATAAAACCAATGAAAACGAAAATGTGTTATGGTAGCTTTCGTCTGGGTCTGACCCGATACGATACTATTTTTGTAACGAACTTAAAAACCTCAAACCATCAGCAAAAACAACTTCTCCCTCTCAGAAGGTTTTAGAAATCAGAATGAAGAGAGACGTAAATACGAGACCAACACACATACATCAATAAGACAAATGTAAAATATTAAACAAAGTCGTCATTAAGAATAATACTTGAGGAGCTGACTCCTGATTGGTTGGTGGTAGGTGCTGCAGGGACCAATGATGGTCCAAGTTTTAGATTTATATTCGTTCACAAACTGCTTCGAAACCGCTTCAGAATTCGCTTCGTTGTGACAGGAACTCCTGCCATCGCTGTATGTTATGAACAATTTATGGTCATGTCAGCTTCTGCCTCACCAAACGTAATACATTTTTCCGCTAAAGCCTGTATCTAATCTTTGACCATTAAAGAAAACTGACGTTTAATCCAGTGATATGACAAACTGAATCATTATGACAGCTCAATATGACTCCAGAATGAACTCAAACTCTGAGGCAGAATGTACCAAGTCGTTTCGTTAACATATGTTTAAGAATTTCCTTAACCTTGAACCTTGTAATCTCTCACCTCGAAGGCTGACCTTTGACCTCCCTCCTGATATAAAGTTAGGGAATATGCTGGAACCAGAGGCCAGAAATATGCTGGAACCAGAGGCCAGAAATATGCTGGAACCAGAGGCCAGAAAATCAACTGACGTAGAACGAAATTAAATGGTACAAAAAAATGTCAGAACATTGATTTGTTTTTTAAGAATTAAGAAAATATCAATTTCACTCACATGAATCTTTTACAACGTTGATAAAGAAGGATTTGATTAGATTTCAGTTAGTAAATATGAAAAACTGATATACTGTGTCAGTAGAGACAAAGTGCAACGAATTTATAGATTTTATTAAGTGAGGCATGTGTTGTGTGTAGTGAAGTTTTCCATTGTATGAATTTTGTGAGTGTGTGTGTGAGTGTGTGTGTGTGTGTGTGTGTGTGTGTGTGTGTGTGTGAGGGGGATGTAGGTATGACTAGTTCCAGTCGTTACACTTGACCAAACAATTTTTTTCGGATATATAAAACAAAACTAATGATTTGCTACAATATGTTCATGAAATTTGCTCCAGCCTAAGTCATGTGTAAGTTTGCATTTCTCATCATCATTTATCCGTTACATTACTAACGAAAATGATTAATTTATCGTAAATGTTAGTAGCTACAATTACCAAAATCTAATCAGTTGGCGATCCCTACAAGAAGTACTTATGGTATGAAGTATCTATCATGTATCTATCTCGAGTTGTGGTGCCGAGCAGAATATGTGTACATACAACATACATACAGACACACACTTCACACCACAACATCCCACATTCATGTGGCTGGTCATAATAAAGAGAAGATAGTCCACATATAACATTCCACCTTCATGTACATGTTAAAGTTGCTGTAACGTAATACTGAGGTGGTAATGAACTTACATTAAAGCAGGTTTCTCAAATTTTCCCTGGAACTCTGGAAGTTCTAGTGTTTCCTGGAACGTTAATGTTCCAGTATTGCCTCGATCACAATGTTCCAGTACTGCCTGGACGCTGAATGTTCAGGTACAATCCAGCAGACATTAAGAAATGCTGTTGCTCTGCTGTGTGATCAAGTGGTTAACTCTCCCTCAAGGCTACCTTCAGTCACCACCTCCAACACCTCCTTCATGGATCTCATCATTATTTGCATCAACTTATTTCTTTCATCTACTGTGTATGAGACGTTGTCTATTCTCACGAACCTTTTTGTTTAATTCTTGCGAAATCTTCCATATCGTTTTCCTTTACTATCAACATTTATTTCCATTCCATCTCGTGAACCAGTTCTTATCAGTCCTCACCCCATTCCACCCTCATCCACCACTCCATTCAAAAATTCTAAACTCTCCTCGCGTCCCCAAGCCTGCCACCTCTTCCAAATTCCCCTTAATTGAAAATCGAAGTTGATTTCCATGAAGTGGTGACCGTTCAAAGGTTGGCAGCCATGAGTGGCGACTGTGTGAACCCTGGCTGCAAGGGTCGAAGCTCCGGGGATGGGTTGGGTTTGTTTCTTATGTGCTTCGGAGCTCCATAAGTGGGCTCGAATTGCTGTTCGGGTGTTTCGGAGCTTCCCAGGTAATCTTAGATTGTTGCTGGGGTGTCTCGAAGCTCCAGAAGTGGTTTTGAATGGTTGCTGGAGTGTTTCGAAGTTCCATAAATGATCTCGAATATTTCCTTGTGTATTTCTGTTCACCTTAAGTGTTCATACATTGTTCATGTGTCGAGGGTTCCTTCCATGTACCAGCGGAAAATGAACTATATCATCTCCCTTACCTCACACTTACTCTCATTCTTCCTCACTCTCCATTGCTCCCCCATACTACCTCTCATTCTTCCTCACCTCCATCACTGTCTCCTACTTTCTAATACTCTTCCACACTCACCACCAGTCTCCCGCGCTCTCCACTACTCTCCCACACTCTCCCCCGGGCCTCGTGTGAGAGCTCTCCCCTCCTCCTGTAAACCAGAGGTTTTACCAGCATTTCCACATTTGCGTCAGTCCTTATCTGAGGTTCCTTTCACCTGCTGCTCTCACCTGGTCCACACTCACACTTACCCACGCTGCCTCATACTTACCCTCGCTGCCTCACACTTACCCTCGCTGCCTCATACTTACCCACGCTGCCTCACACTTACCCTCGCTGCCTCACACTTACCCTCGCTGCCTCACACTTACCCTCGCTGCCTCACACTTACCCTCGCTGCCTCACACTTACCCTCGCTGCCTCACACTTACCCTCGCTGCCTCACACTTACCCTCGCTGCCTCACACTTACCCACAGTATTTTCTTGTATTATCTTACTGAGTTGTGTATTGAAGTGGTGGACAACTGACCTGTCTGGTTCTCCCCCCTTGCCCCAACCTCTCTCTCTCTCTCTCTCTCTCTCTCTCTCTCTCTCTCTCTCTCTCTCTCTCTCTCTCTCCATACATACATACATACATACATACACACACACGAGCAGGAAATACTATGGAGACTTTATATCATGTCTCCTCATCATTGGTCGCGTGGCATTACTTCAACACACTAAACTCGAGTGAACGGGTTCGATGTTGACACAGTGTGTTGTTGGAACGCAAGCCTTGAAGGTCAGGTGTAGGGAGGGGTCCATGGTAACCTTGTTTAGAAAGGCTTTACTGGCGAACTGGACAGTTGACATGGAACCTTGCTGAAGGACACACAACCACACACACACACACACACACACACAAAAGATTGAAATACCTGTGGATATTAGTCATCACACACTGTACACACCACAAAAATTTCTACTACACTTCATTCCTACAATTAACCCTTTAAGCACGACGGTACGACCCTTGAAAACGACGTTACGACCCTTGAGCACGACGGTACGACCCTTGAGCACGATGGCACGACCTCTGACGACTTTACGACTTCTGAGCACAACGGTAGAATCTTTGAGTACGACCTTTGGGTATTATGGTCTGCCTTTTATTCTAACCCTTAGTGTTAAGTCATAAGGGGCAGACTTTCATACCCAAGGGTCGTACCGTCGTGTTCGAGGGTCGTACCGTCGTGTTCAAGGGTCGTACCGTCGTGATCAGGGGACTGATTAAGTACACATGTACACAATGAGGGTCGTCATCCACCCAGCTCTCACATGTACATCTTGAGGGTGTACATGTGGTGTCTCGGTCTGTTAAGACAGCTAGGCAGTCTGTGGTGTGGGCTGGGCAGTCTGTGGTGTGGGCTGGGCAGGCTGTGGTGTGGGCTGGGCAGGCTGTGGTGTGGGCTGGGCAGTCTGTGGTGTGGGCTGGGCAGTCTGTGATGTGGGCTGGGCAGTCTGTGGTGTGGGCTGGGCAGGCTGTGGTGTGGGCTGGGCAGTCTGTGGTGTGGGCTGGGCAGTCTGTGGTGTGGGCTGGGCAGGCTGTGGTGTGGGCCGGGCAGGCTGTGGTGTGGGCTGGGCAGTCTGTGGTGTGAGCTGGGCAGTCTGTGGTGTGGGCTGGGCAGTCTGTGGTGTGGGCTGGGCAGTCTGTGGTGTGGGCTGGGCAGTCTGTGGTGTGGGCTGGGCAGTCTGTGGTGTGAGCTGGGCAGTCTGTGGTGTGGGCTGGGCAGTCTGTGGTGTGGGCTGGGCAGTCTGTGGTGTGAGCTGGGCAGTCTGTGGTGTGGGCTGGGCAGTCTGTGGTGTGGGCTGGGCAGTCTGTGGTGTGGGCTGGGCAGGCTGTGGTGTGGGCTGGGCAGTCTGTGGTGTGGGCTGGGCAGTCTGT
Source organism: Panulirus ornatus (assembly GCF_036320965.1). Classification (NCBI taxonomy): domain Eukaryota; kingdom Metazoa; phylum Arthropoda; class Malacostraca; order Decapoda; family Palinuridae; genus Panulirus; species Panulirus ornatus. The sequence continues at coordinate 39,161,120 of NC_092228.1, read as the reverse complement.
GGTGTGGGCTGGGCAGTCTGTGGTGTGAGCTGGGCAGTCTGTGGTGTGGGCTGGGCAGGCTGTGGTGTGGGCTGGGCAGTCTGTGGTGTGGGCTGGGTAGTCTGTGGTGTGGGCTGGGCAGTCTGTTGTGTCATGGTGTCCTGCAGTACTTCCTGGCTCCCCCCCCCCCTCCCAAGACCTGGTTGGTCACCATGGCAACCAGGAAGCGTCGTCCTTGGTGTCAGCTGTTGTCGTAGGTTTGTTTACAAACATCTCCCAAGTTTATATGACACACTTGCATCCACAATGTGAGGACATGTGCTTCCCTCCCTCCCGTCCAACACTCGTCGTGAAACATATCCAGTACTTGTGTGAACACCGGATACCAACTCTCTTCTCGTCTATAGTATTTAGTTAAAGATTATTAGTAGAGTTCGAGTCTTTATTGCGGCAGATGACAGTCGCTGGGCCGTTGCTGACGTGTCTTGTTTACACTTGCAAGGTTGGTGTCAAGACCAGTGGAAGCAACGCGCTCGAACCCCTCTGTAGCACCGGCCAGCCACTCCCAGGTTGAGCTGGTACAGCACTGGACGCTCACGGAAGCCCTCACCGTCCACATCTCTCTCCTCACACAGGACCACAGCTGATCTTACTATCCAGTCAGGACTGTCCGACGCGCGGGACACGTACACTACAGGAACGTCTGAGCCTCTGCAGTGTTTCCAGGGTTCAGTGCGACCTTGTCTGACCGAGTGACAACCCCACGCGACCCGAACTGACGACCAGACAGGGCAGCGCCCCAGTGTCAACCACACACACGACGACTGACGACCTTATACGACCTCTCCTCACCACCATCGACCACCAGGAGAGAAATCTCACATGATGCAATCTTCAGCTCACCTGCTGGCCACCATGGCAACCGTAGCCACCCTCTTGTTCCTGCCACCAGCTGCGGATGGGAAGGTGGTCCTTGATCTACTGTGGAATGGAACAGACATCCTGGAAGAGAGCTTCCAGGAGGTATCCAGAGTCAGAAGTAACCTGCAGAATATGGCTGACTACCTTACCTCGAAGATTGACCTGGTCATGGGTAAGTACGTGAGGTCATGGGTAAGTACATCAGGTCATGGTAGATACATCAGGTCATGGGTAAGTACGTGAGGTCATGGGTAAGTACATCAGGTCATGGGAAAGTACGTGAGGTCATGGGTAAGTACATCAGGTCATAGTTAAGTACATGAGGTCATGGGACGTAAGGGTCACAGGTTAGGTGTCTTCACCTATCATCTCTCACAAGTGGATCAATACATCATCAGACAACACAACAGAATTTCATTGTTCAAATTCGTCCAAAAATTTCTCTCGGTCTGCTGTAATTATCGTGCCTAATGAAGATGTTGTCAAGCAATAATGATCTAATGTTCTCACGTCCTTTAACTAGTTCCGCTTCCCTTTACTCCTGTACTAATCTTGTACATCATCATTCTACAAGTAGGAGAATATTACAGTAACCATTCAGCTCCCTTTCCCAGATGCCACTAGCAGGTGTAAGAACCTTACTGGAAGTGCTACAGATTTGTACTACCCCACCATACAGACTCGTGGTGCCCGCGTCCCTTCAAGTCGGTCATGTCCCAGTGTTTCTACGTCAACAACAAACATCGCACGAGCTGGGAGGACGGCAGAGCCTTCTGCAGGAAGATGGGAGGCGACCTGGCGCAGCCCACCTTCATCAACGCCCTCCTGGTGGTGCTCACGGAACAGTACCGTGAGTATGGTTGATGAGTTGAGGGTAGGGAGAGGGAGAAGAAGGGAAAGGGAAGGAGGGAGAGGAGAAGGAGGGAGAGAAGTAGGGAGCGGGAGAGGCTGTCTTAGCTCACCAAAATACCTTCACCTCACCTCTCAGTAGGACACAGACTTCTCTGTCTCTCGACCTCTCTCCAGGTACGAGAGACTTCTCTACCTTCTCACACAGGTGGAGACTGATCCTCTTTCCTCTCTCCCTACAGCTCGAGAGCGATCAGTCTACCTTGGAGCGTCGAACAGGACGAGGGAGCAAGGCTGGCAGTGGCTCTCAGGCCTACCAGTCGACCCAAATATCTGGGAAGATAAACTGATGCCCAGGGACGCCATGGCTGAGAACCGCAGTGTCGAGGCTAAGGACGACAAGGCTAAGGACGACAAGACTAAGGACGGTAAGGCTAAGGGCGACAAGGCTAAGGGCGACAAGGCTAAGGACGTCAAGGCTAAGGACGTCAAGGCTAAGGACGTCAAGGCTAAGGACGTCAAGGCTAAGGACGTCAAGACAGAGGCCAACAAGGTGGAGGAAGACAAAGCCATGTGTCTCGTGTTATGTCCTGACGGTTGTGCCTCGTCCCACGTCTCTCCTAGCGGTCAAGACTGTGACCTGGACGGTGCCTTCGTCTGCGAGTACACACACGAGTAGTGTGTTGTGTGTGTGCAAGAACACCTGGGAATACTGTGTATGAACACAAACAACTTCTCGTCACCTGCAACACACGTAAGACAGACGTTACCAGTGGATGTCTGCTCTGATGATGAGCCATGACTTAGTGTGACCAAACATTCCTATTAAATCCATGTCAGAAAGCCAGTAAACAGTAAGTCGATCATATGTGAATTACTAGATCGAACGAATGTGAAAAATGGCCTCTATAGATGTACCTTTTGCTGTCTGTAATGATTATGTTTACAACTTGAACCATAAACAGATCTGTTGAACAAGAGTGAGTAATGCCGAGTTGGGGTTGAATCTAACTTGCCAGAAACGGTAAATAAAGTTTAAATTACGGCTGATTGTGGAGCATCACATGAATTTTGATTTGGAAAATTTTACATATATTTACATATGTGCTTGCGTGTGTGTGTGTGTTCTTTCACATCTAAGTAGTGTCAACATCTGACGTCAACAGAGGAGTTCCGGCCAATTTATGCTTCTAATATTTCTAGTGATAAGTGGGAACCATTGTAGGTGGGAGGTATGAGCTGGCTTGCCAGGTTACCAGCAGTATGTGTCGTCAACTGAGAGTCTTATACGAATGTAAATAATGTTTGGATAACACCTTGTCTTGATCCGGATCTACGACAGATTTTATGATACTTTGGTCGTGAACAACAAATATATAAGAAATCAAAGAGGCGACACAGATCTCTTATGGTAATTCTTCAATACTTTCTCTGGTATACAGTCGTTATGTATGGTGAACAACTGCTTGATTTTATTTTCCTAATCAATCTTGAAGTAACATTACCACATCAACATTGTCCCATATGATCCTCTTTCTATTACGTCATGTGGTAGTGAACAGGGATCAGACATATGATACGATTACACAACAGTGAAATAGACAGATATTGTCAATACCTGATCACGAAAAATATTGAATATCAATCAGAATATCACCCTATCGTCGGGAGCTTCGTGTGCTGATAACTTTTGAAATATATTTCAAGTTAGATTTGGAGGGTGTTTTAACCTTAATGTCTCGGTTTTACCTCAGCCAACATCTCGTTTCATTCGTTATATCTATTTCTCACTAGTATATTCTACGTTTTAATTTTCAAGTATATTCTAAATACAGAGGAAAGTGAGAGAGAAATGATGCGCGAATCATTCTGAGAGAATATCTCTCTAGCCTGACTCACCCAAGACTTGGCGTCTTTTTAAATTGAGAACATCTTGGAGGATCGACTCGTGGGAGGCACTCATGCGGGCGTGACAGGGATTTACGGAGGCGTGACAGGCAGTGGCGAGGGCGTGACAGGTCCTGGTAGAGGCGTGACAGGCTCATCTGGGAGGCGGATGTGACAGGAGGAGACAGCATCGCCGTCTGTGGACAGGGAGGAGGGGACCTGTCTTCAACTCGGGACTGGTGGCTCAGTCGAGACCCGACACTGAGGGAGGTGGTTGTTTATGGTTGAATGATGGTTCTCATGGTAGGGTATGGTGGGTGGGTGGGGGTTATGGTCGTCATGGTAGGGTATGGTGGGTGGGTTATGGTCGTCATGGTAGGGTATGGTGGGTGGGTTATGGTCATGGTAGGTTATGGGTGGGTGGGTTATGGTCGTCATGGTAAGGTATGGTGGGTGGGTGGGTGGGTTATGGTCGTCATGGTAGGGTATGGTAGGTGGGTCGAGTATAGTAAGCCATGCTGGCAATATGCCATGACCTTTATATTCCTTTCCGTCAATAACATTTCAAATACATTTTTCTGTATATGTTTTTCTATCACTTTTTTCACCAGTGTTACGTGTGTTACTCTATATGTTGGTCACACATTTACATCGCAGTAACCATACACCTTCTTCCTCATCGCTTCATCTTTCAGTTCCCTTCCAGCACGGCCTCCTGGACCTTCCAGCACGACCTCCTGGACCTTCCAGCACGGCCTCCTGGACCTTCCAGCACGGCCTCCTGGACCTTCCAGCACGGCCTCCTGGACCTTCCAGCACGGCCTCCTGGACCTTCCAGCACGGCCTCCTGGACCTTCCAGCACGGCCTCCTGGACCTTCCAGCACGCCCTCCTGGACCTTCCAGCACGACCTCCTGGACCTTCCAGCACGACCTCCTGGACCTTCCAGCACGACCTCCTGGACCTTCCAGCACGCCCTCCTGGACCTTCCAGCACGCCCTCCTGGACCTTCCAGCACGCCCTCCTGGACCTTCCAGCACGACCTCCTGGACCTTCCAGCACGCCCTCCTGGACCTTCCAGTACAACCTTCCAGCACGACCTCCTGGACCTTCCAGCACGACCTCCTGGACCTTCCAGCACGACCTCCTGGACCTTCCAGTATGTCGTTGCTTTCTCTCTTTCTCTCACAACCATCAGTGGATGTTTACTTCCTATAATACATCGTAAGGAAACACATTACAATACTGGCTTCTCACTGCCACCCACCAAGTCCTCAACCCACAATACGAACTCACACACCACAGCCAGGGCTCTGGTATCCCTGACCCACTTCTCTGGTCAGTTATGTATCTTCTCATGTTTTTCCTCCTGTATTGTCACAGACAATGTTCCCAGGCACATGTCTGAGTGCTCTCTGTAGCGTCACATTTATACATAAACATCCCGCCTCTGTGTTCTCTCCTCAGACCAGACACAGTCAACAACATTGGTCGTCAAGAAGCGTAAGTCACAGGCACTACTGCCACACAACAGATACTGTTACATATATCTGTTACATATATCTGTTACATATATCTGTTTCCTGTTGTTCTCTGTTCTCAACGATCCTTACTCTTTCCGTTTCATTTCCACGTTAGTGAGAGCGACCACCCATATGTTTATTGTCCTTAACGTCACTATTATTTTTGAAAATATATCAAAATATTTTCCAGTCTCTCGTCCAGTGCCATCTGTCGGCATCTCTTGAAAGCTTCCTTACTCTCCTGTCTTGGTATGAGTCGTGAGGGTGGGCGGGGCGTCGTCATAAGAGCCATCGGTCCATCATTTACCCTGTGATTTCTGACCGTCTGGCCCGTCGTCCCTGGTGCTTCCCTAACTACGTAGTTCAACGATGGTACGAGCTGAGCATGAACCCTGAAACACGACGGAACGACCCATAAGTACGACGGTACGACCCTTGAAGACGACGGTACGACCCTTGAAGACGACGGTAAGACCCTTGAAGACGACGGTACGACCCTTGAACACGACGGTACGACCCTTGAAGACGACGGTACGACCCTTGAAGACGACGGTACGACCCTTGAAGACGACGGTACGACCCTTGAGCACGACGGAACGACTGATGGGTATGATGGTCTAACCTTTGACCTGACCCGTGAAAGCTTCTAGTCCATAAACGTCCTTTTATGTAAATCAGGTCACCAGAATATTTCTGCTTTAAACTCCATCTTTACGAGTCTCACTGGTGATCATCTTGGCTTACTGGTTGTGTGATGCCGTTCAGCAACACTTGACCAGGGTTCGACTAAAAGGTCTGTGAAATATAAGGTACATTCTGGGAACAGGTCATTGACAGGCGAACAGCCAGAGACGTTTATTGACATTTCTGGAGGAAGGGTAAGCGAGTCTGGCAGAGAGAGAGAGAGAGAGAGAGAGAGAGAGAGAGAGAGAGAGAGAGAGAGAGAGAGGCTCTCACCACACCTCTCAACACAGAGGTTCAGGAAGGGAAACTAATTTAATCTGACGCGGATCCAATTTCCCTGAAAAAGGGTCTGAGGAGTAATCATTTAATTAGGGAGAGAGAGAGAGAGAGAGAGAGAGAGAGAGAGAGAGAGCGAGAGAGCGCGAGAGAGCGCGAGAGAGCGCGAGAGAGCGAGAGAGAGAGAGAGAGAGAGAGAGAGAGAGAGAGAGAGAGAGAGAGAGACAATCATACCCAAGGGTCGCACCGTCGTGCTCAAGGGCCGTTTATCCGTCGTGTTCAAGGGTTGTTCATTCATGTTCAAGGGTTGTTCATCTGTCGTGTTCAAGGGTCGTTCATCCGTCATGTTCAAGGGTCGTTCATCTGTCGTGTTCAAGGGTCGTTCATATATGTTCAAGTGTCGTTTATCCGTCGTGTTCAAGGGTTGTTCATCTGTCGTGTTCAAGGGTCGTTCATCCGTCATGTTCAAGGGTCGCACCGTGCTCAAGGGACGTGGCTGGCCTCCTGAGAGCTGCATGAGCCTCACAGTAGTAGTAGTAGTGTTCAGTGTTCCCTGGTTCATTATTTTATCGACTTTCGTAATATTTTGATCTAAGACAATTCATACCAAGTCTTGTTAATATCAAATTTCTCATAATTGCTTTGTAATCAGTTTATTGTCAAGTGTCAACACTGTTGAATTATTCAACCAACAATACAGTTAAAAACTAATGGTACAAAATTAATCTTATTTGTTGGAATATAATAAAACTATACAAAATGTTCTGCTCTGTGTGTGGTCAACATATTCTGCTTTTGAACTTATATCAAGATCAATATTCCTAAGCACATTGACCCTACCAATCATCAACATAGACTCTTAAAATCATCCTTCTAAGCACACTAACCATAATGGTCATCAACACCAACACAAAACCATTAATCTGGACTCACAAACTAATGACATCAACACACACACACACACACACACACTTTGTAAGTCATCAACCCTAAGATAACTTTTGTACTCATCTCTAAACACAGAAATTACTGGATTCATCAACACTAATACACAAACTATTGTCTTCATCAATCTAATCCAGCAGACCATTGGAAGCATCAATACTATAACCACAAACTTTTACAATCCTCAATATTAACACATAACTTGATGGAATGACGAATCTAAACACACAGCTACCGGAATCATCAATGCTACAGACATCAATCTAGAAACTATCCAGTTCATTGACATCAACACACAAACTATTGACATCACCAACAGTAGCATGCAAGCAATGATGTTCATCATTCTAAACACACAGACTAGCAAATTCATCAACGCTTTAAACACAAACTATTAGAATCATCAACAGACAAACATTGATGATCATCCCTACTTAAGACACAAGACACTGGAATTATCACTTGTAACACACAGACCATCAGAATCATCAATGTAGACATAGAATTACTGAAGTCATCAACATGAAATACATTTCTGAAATCATTATCAGACAATAAATGAATGAAATGATAAATAATTCAGAATATTGGGAACCTCAGTAATATGTATATATATTATTGTATTCATCAACAGTAAACATAAAGTATTGTAGCCATACGTAGAAGTCAAACGGACGTCTTGACTTCATCTTCACTAACTCATCACTAACTGGATTCCATAGTTAAATGGTCAAGCTGTTGTATCTGTCATTACAGTAGACAGACTACTGTATTTATCAGTATTTAATATACATCAGTTGTATTTGTAAGGCTGGGGTGAGGGGGTGATAAGTTGCTGTATGGCTGAGTACAGAAGTTACAGGGGAGGTTCATGTTAGCAACCAGCAGTCATATCTCAAATACAACATTGAAAAACTACCAATCATTATAAGATAAGAACAAAGCAATCATAAGAGCCAAGGCACAATGATTTGAATCTATGAGTAAACAACCAATTATCTGCGTAAGCAATTAAGTCACTTGCATTTGTAAAGACTGACTGACATTCTACATAGATTTGTCAACATTGAATAAGTCAGTCAGACAAGCATCCGACACCAAAGGGTTAAGTTGTTGTTATTAACATCAGCACAACACAATGTTATAGTTGATAATCATTGTTGCGAGACATTATGAAAACATATCTACAAGGCGAGAGTGTTGTTAAGGTCAAGTATTCTTAACCTACGACACTGTCTAAAACTTCTCACTGTTGTAGTCACAAAGAAAGGTACTATCATGTTATTGTTTGACTACAACTACAGAACACATGGAGGATAGTTTGGAAAATCAAACTTGGTGGTGTCTGTACGTCACACCTCCGCCATGGTTTTTAAGAAGACTCTGAGTGATTGCTGGTTTCTGAATCCTTCTGGTTCACTTGAAGGATGTTGGTCTGCACTACGGCGGTCCTACAGGATGGGCAGCTAAGGGCTGGTGGCTCCTGAGGACGACGTCATGGAATTCATTTTTTTTTTTTGAGGTATTTTAGCTCAAACGTCAAAGGGAGAAGGAGCAGCCCTCTGGTCTGGAAGTGGTCACCTTCAATGGAAACCGAACTCGCATTGTTCTTACAACGTGAACTGGAAGGCTCCTGTAAGACTTTCTTCCAGGACCCAGATGGAAACATTTTCTTAAGAAGCTCACAAGTTAGACTTTTGAAGTTTGTAAAGCATTCTGGAACTCTTCCAGGGGACTGGCTGGAATGTTGCCACCTGTATCAGACGGTCCTGGAATGTTGCCTTCTGTGTCAGACGGTCCTGGAATGTTGTCTCCTGTGTCAGACGGTCCTGGAATGTTGCCTCCTGTGTCAGACGGTCCTGGAATGTCCTTCTGGAACGTCGTTTTCAGATATATCTTAAAGTTTAAGAACCTGTCAAGGACTTGCGTCTTTACTTCACTTCTTTGTTCTTGTGAAACACTGATAAAAGAAAATGGGGGCAGTGTGTCTGCCTTGTATTTCTGCAATGACCATCGGGTTCCCGTTGTCTCAGCAGAACCTGAAGCTGTGGTAGTGAGGGTGTGAGATGGGAATGTATCTTCGAGATAATGAGATTATCATCCGTCAGTAATGGCGAGGGTTGTAGCCTGGAGTGAGGGGCGGGGGTACCAAACCCAGGTCGTTCTCTCTGGGAGTGTTGGAGTCTGGGGTGACCGACCACACCAGGTTCTGGTCGTACTTCTCAAGGACTTCACTACCAGAGCTGTCGGAGAACTCATCGTACTCACACTGAAGGACAACACTGCTCCTTCTTGACACACTGCTGGTCCTTGACATTGTATTTCTTTGCTCCAGATGGTCACTGGTAACGCCAGTGGTGTAGGGTGGTACCTGGTTACTGGTAACCTCAGTGGTGTAGGGTGGTACCTGGTTACTGGTAACCTCAGTGGTGTAGGGTGATACCTGGTTACTGGTAACCCCAGTGGTGTAGGGTGGTACCTGGTTACTGGTAACCTCAGTGGTGTAGGCTGGTACCTGGTTACTGGTAACTCCAGTGGTGTAGGGTGGTACCTGGTTACTGGTAACCCCAGTGGTGTAGGGTGGTACCTGGTTACTGGTAACCTCAGTGGTGTAGGGTGATACCTGGTTACTGGTAACCTCAGTGGTGTAGGCTGGTACCTGGTTACTGGTAACTCCAGTGGTGTAGGGTGGTACCTGGTTACTGGTAACCTCAGTGGTGTAGGGTGGTACCTGGTTACTGGTAACTCCAGTGGTGGAGGGTGTTACCTGGTTACATTGTTTCGTTCCACTGTCTGTCTTCAAGTGGCAGAAGGTTTGATCAGGTTGTTGTGGTCGGGTGTACGAGAGGCTGTGATCAACGTGATACACCCAAGTGATTCCTGGGAGTTTATCATTATCTTCCTGCCTCTCCTCTTCCCTGACCATCCTTCTTACGAGACTATTTTCCTTCTTTACTATTTCCTTTTCCTTTCCAACTGCTGCTGGAGTGGTCATGGAAGACGCAGGTTTCTGTGAGTTTTGTTTGGAATTCTTTGAGGCTTCCATTGTCGAAATAAGCTGCTTTTTCTTCCTTCCATCTGAGGGTTTTGAGAGGTGGGAGGTCTCTGGTTGACGATGGTCTTCCTCTTTGTTGAGGGTGTCAGCAGTGGTCCGAGGCGCTGACAATACCTGGGTCGCCATAGCCTTGTGTTGGGCAGAAGGACCTGTGGTTGTCGCATCTTCATCTCGCCAACTTGATGGATTGGAATTGTCTTTCGCTCCTCCACGCTGGGGAGGCTGAAGACTGTCTATATATCTTTTATTATCTCTTCTGATATAATGGATATTTTCTCCTCTGATTTGTATTGGATCTTTATCTTTCTGTTGTGAACACTGACGTATGTTATCATGAAACCACTGAGGATATGAGAACGTGGGCCTAGCAGCGACAGACAGTGTCCTGTTTATGTCACCATTTATCCAATTTTTAGAAAATTCCGAGTTTGGTGCGATCTTGTTAGCGTGTTCGCGTGTGTGACCAGAGGAAGCCACACTCCCTTCCCTACCACTTGCCCTCGAACCACTAGGGGTACCCTCCCACTGTGACATATTTCCATTTTTCACAAGATCTGAACTGGCCAAGCTCAAGGATTTCCGTTGGTCAGGGAATGCAACTTGGTGGCCGAATTCATTTGTTATTTTCTTGAGCGACCGTTCGTCATACGGACTTAGGAAGACGCCATCTCTGGTACCGCCTGAAGTCTCAGACGCCCTTTTGTTCCTGAGGGATTTCCACCCTTCAGGGAGGCTTTGATCAGTGTTGGCGAGGTGCTGGCTGCCGGGGAACACAACACCTCCACCACAGAACTCGTGGGTCTTGTTCCACTTAATGTCGGTTGTCAAGTTTTTATTACTAGTTCTCACAAGAGAGTTGGAGTCAGTGTCAATATTTACTCGGTGTTTATCTTCCAGTCTGTCAGTAGGGGTCGTGTTGGTGGTGGGGTCGGGCTGCGTGGGGCTTGTGTTACATCCCCAGCCTGGCCCCCAGCCCGGCCCCCAGCCTGGCCTGGAGGTTCTCCTGCTAGGTCTCAGGTGCTCCCGTGCTGAGGGTGTCGAATCTGAGGAATTAATATCCTCAGGACCGACATACTCAGGTTTTAGACTTACTGAGGAAGATGAACCTCTCTCGTTTCTCGCGAGACATGTACGTGTCTCGCTGTGAGCAAGGAGATTCGTCCTCCTGGCCTCGTCTGTGTTCAGGTACTGCGGCAGATCATCTGATGGACGCGCCTTCACGTCCCTCTCAGGAACCTTCCTCCTCCTCCTCCTCAGGAATTCACACATCAGGTTGCTGGACAATGTCGTGTTTACGTCCACTGTCGAGTGGGACTCGAATTCTGAGGACTGTCGTGGCGTGAAGATTTTTTCCTTCTCTAGTGTGGACACCTTCCACGACGAGATGGTTTCCTTGAGCTCCTGTGGGGACGTTCCTGGTGAGTCAGTGAGTTGTATGGATCTTCCTCCCTGGCGGCGTCCACTCCACTCTGGTTCTGTGGCAGATGGTGGCGTTTCATCATCTCGTCTGCGGTGGCTCGCTCGAGAAATGTTTCGTATCATGATATTCTTCACAGTTTCATCTCCTGTTTCTAAGCCAGGAGTGGTAGATCCCTCGAGCCTCTTTGTCCTCAACCACAGTGGTGCTGGTGACGCTAAGGCGACAGTACCTTTAGTATGAAGGCTTGAGACAGGTCTTCTCTGTTGGCCTTCGTCAGGAGGTGTTACAGTGATATTCTTGCTCAGCTTTGCCTCTGATGGTGAGGTGATCGTTGTCATGGTGGAAGCGTCTCGCAATGTCGTGTTTTTCGAAGCTGTTGGAAGCGACGACTTGAAGTCCGTCCTTCTGCAGGTAGCAGCGTTGAAGGCGTCCTCTCTCTCCCTCAGGAGGTATGGACACGCCTGCATCATGGCGGAGACGTGAGGCGTTACGTCTTCTTCAGGACGTGCGGAGGATCCTCTCTCCGACGAGTCTTGAATCTTGTCTTTCTTCATCTTCTCAAGTGCTTCAAGGATGACCTTGCTCGTCTCAAGTGCCTCACAGACCAGCTTCCGACCCCTAGTGCCTTCAGAGGAAGGTCCGGTCTTCACTAGGGCTTCGTGTGATGGTCTGTTATTCTCTATGGTCTTCAGGATAACTTTGCTCTTCTCCAGGGCTTCACACACTGGCTTATCGTTCACAACGTCGTCAGAAGTGGCAGAGTCTGGTGGCTGGCGGCTCCAGCCATCACCTGGTACGGCGGAAGCAATGTTCTCCTTCAGGTACTCGCATCGGAAAATGGAAGACTTGCGAGACCTTACAGTGCCTGTGTCGTGTTCGTTGTCATCGTCTGCTGTAGATGCCATTGGTCCCGTCGTTCAGTGTCTCAGTAACTGGTGGTTAGTGCTCGTTATGACCGTAAGTCTCCTACTGCCTCACACCTCAAGGTGGAACTCTAAGACAACTTCACCGCCACACATAATCCTGTCAAGTTTACCGACAAACTAATTTCGTAGAAGTTGTAAGGTTTCGTCCGTCGCCTGGGGAATCTACCCAAACTTTACTGACTTACTTTACCTCATTAGAATGTTAGAATGTTGTTTCTTCCTTGATCTATCGTGTCGTAAATGTTGTTTCTTGATCTATCGTGTCCTGAATGTTGTTTCTTCCTTGATCTATCGCGTCGCGGATGTTGCAGATGTGTCTAAGGTCTGTCAGAGCAAGATGTGTGCTGGAAGGCTGGAAGTCTTGCATATCATTTGTAGCAGTTCAGGTCAGCTGTAATGCATTGCCTCCTACAGCTTACGTCATCGCGTTAGTTACACGATGAACACCACTTGAAACTAACTTACTAATTTCTGACGCATACGTCGGGTTGCAACAGGTTGATGTATCACTGCTGTTCCACGAGAAGTTAGTACATAAACCCAGCTGTGTACACGATGCAAGATGCCTCCTCCTGGCGCTGGTCCTCATGTTCATACCTGATGTTCACAAAGAACTTTGAGAAACTTTTTGTCTGTGTATTTTTAGGATTTAGATTCCCACTATGTGACGGGGGCTGGTGACGGATGTTACGATAAGTTGGTACTCTGTGACGGGGGACTGGCCAGCGTGACGGTGGGTTCATGAAGAGTGACGTATGTGACGATGGGTTAGTGGTACACTTGTGTGACGGTAGATGTTACGGTGAGTGTGACGATAGATGTTATGGTGGGTGTGACGATAGATTCTCACTTGTCTATCTGAAGTTTCCTAAGTCAAGAGAGAACAGGAGATTAGACCTGAAGATTGGCGGATTGGCTAATGAGTATACGTTGGATTGGTAACCTGGAGTCCTGGTCTGGTGATGGATTGGTACACTGGTGGATTGGTTGACTAACAGATTAGTAAGATCTTGAGATGATAGTCTGGTTGACTGGAGGATTGGTCGAGTGAATGATTGGTACACGATTGGAACACAGAAAGATTGGATTGGTAGATTGGTGATGTGGGGAACTGGTTGATTAGTGTATTGGTCTGTTACGACAGAAGACTGATAGATTAGTGGATTGGTGGCTAAAAGTCCTCCAGGATTCGTAGATTGGTGGATTGGTAGATAGATGTACTTATGGGTTGGTTGCAAGTACATTGGTAATCTAGTGGATTAGTACACTGATTGGTGGATCGGGATGGATGGATAATTAATGGAAGTTTGGCAGATTGGTAGACTGGTAGAGTAGTAGAATGGTAGATTGGCTGACTAGAAAATTAGTGGTTGATCTGTAGATTGATGGACTGGTAGATGATAGATCAATGGACTGGAGTCTGGTAGAGTAGATGATTGGTACTTTGGTTGACTGATGGATTAGTAGATTAGTTGCTAGTAGATTAGTAGACTGATGCTGTAGATAGGTGCAGGTAGATTGATGGACGATACGAGTACTACATTGGTAGATTAGTGAGTTGATAGATAGGTAGACTGGTAGTTTAGCAAGCTAGTAGATAGTATGACTGGTAGATTAGTTGACTGGTAGGTACAACAGCAAGCGGTTGTGAAGCAGTTGTAGCGAACTACTGATTCCCTTCGTTTAACTAGAAAGGAAAAGGAAAGTTAGTTTAACGATAGAAGTTGTACATAGTGATATCTATGTCCTGACACAGAGAGAGAGAGAGAGAGAGAGAGAGAGAGAGAGAGAGAGAGAGAGAGAGAGAGAGAGAGAGAGAGAGAGAGAGGAGCTCTGAGATATACAATATATATATATCATCATTATGTGCATAATTTAACGCCAGAATCCTATTGACTTAAACCTGGGAATACAGCAGCGGCACAACCCCCCCCCCCCTCCCCCAGGACACACCCCCCCCCCCCCCCAAGCTCAGCCACAAGCGAACGGTAAGCAAGTAACAAGGTGTACCACTGGTCATGGTCGTCCAATATGGGAATCGAACCCTGGCACTCTCGCTCACCAGTTGGCCTGAACTCAAAAGCAATGGCGTTGATATTAGTTCACTAAAGTTCAATGGTCGTTATTCTACTTTTTCTATTGATATTTTTGACGTTCTTACCTAACAATAGCGACGTATATGGCAGTGTGATATGTTCGTAATCAATTCCTCGATCTATTTTGTAGATTTATGATCCAATTTTAACAACAGAAAATCGTGTCTGCCATTCTCTCTGTTCTACATTTTACTGTACAGTTGGCTGGTCCATGACACATTCATTTTCTGTTTGATATAAATCAAGGACAATGGCAGATTTTAATCCTATTTCTGTGCTCTCAGATCTCAATATATCTCTGTCATCCCTTAATACATCCATCGCACAAATACAGGGTCGCATGTTCATTTGTTTTTCGTTACCAAGGTACATTTTTCATATGTATTGATACAGTAAATTTATTGTTATTTGTGGAAACATAAGTTTGGACTGGCGTGGCTGAGCCTGGGGACATGGGTTTATATGACAGATGTTTACAATCTCACATCAAAGTGTCAAATGTTCCAAATCTAAATCTCTGCCAAACATTGTTATAATATTAGTTCTAAATTGTACTTATTTGTGAAATACATCATTAGTATTTCTTCTTAAATTACTTTTGTCTGGACAATAATGAACTAGTCTTATTTCTTCAAAGTCATTTGGGAAATATTGGCTTTGATTCTATTCCTAATCTTATATTGTTTGAAAATCATCAAACACATCTTCCTGGTGTTTCATGTATATTGTGTTAGAATTTATATATTGTCCTGATGTCTTGCTAATTATATTTCCTGCTAAAATGTGTCTGGCGTTTCCGTTACATGATTAACACGACAGATATTAACAATTAAAAAAGTATGTACTTATTGCTAGCTGTAGAATACACACACACACACACATTATATATATATATATATATATATATATATATATATATATATATATATATATATATATATATATATATAAGCCACACACTAGCTAACACTAATAGAAAAAAAACCACGTATTTTTGGCTGGTTAGCGAATGACGTCATCTTGTGTGACCTTAATTATCACTTCACAAAAGTTTCAGATTAACAACAAAAGTTAAGTGAATTTTGTTTCAGGAATTTTTTGTTTTTATGTTTTTTCTTTCTTTGCAAGATCCGGTCGTGTTGTGGACATAGGTGTGAGCCCCACCATGCTGAGTGATGACTTGTGGTTGTGGACATAGGTGTGAGCCCCACCATGCTGAGTGATGACTTGTGGTTAGAAAACATTTGTAGGTTGTGATTACATTGATAATGTACCTTAATATAACCGGAGTTACATTGTTCATACTAATGATCTCGTATTTCATAACTTGCTTGTAGTTATCGCTCGCTTGTGTTGAATTACATTGATGGAAACTGTAGGATTACATTAATGGTTGTGGTAGGATTACATTAATGGTTGTGGTAGGATTACATTAATGGTTGTGGTAGGATTACATTAATGGGTGTGATAGGATTACATTAATGGGTGTGATAGGATTACATTAATGGGTGTGATAGGATTACATTAATGGGTGTGATAGGATTACATTAATGGGTGTGATAGGATTACATTAATGGGTGTGATAGGATTACATTAATGGGTGTGATAGGATTACATTAATGGGTGTGATAGGATTACATTAATGGGTGTGATAGGATTACATTAATGGTTGTGGTAGGATTACATTAATGGGTGTGATAGGATTACACTGATGGTTGTGGTTGGATTACATTAATGGCAGCAATAGGATTATGACTGGCTATACTACAACATGCACCTTTTAATAACAGTTCTGACATCACAACATCAGTCACAACTTGTATAACACAAACACAAAAATAACGACATTATCAACAACAACCCCTGGTTCCCTGTACATTGTATACACAACCTAAACTATAATGTCGACCTAAGTAAACTTCTGTAAACCTGTGATGTTTGCTTTGTATACTGCTAAAACCTTCAGCTTGAGTTGTCAACCCTCCATACAGAAGTAAACTCATGGTCTACATGAAGTAAACATACTATACATCAAGTAAACACATGGTCTACATGAAGTAAACACAGGGTCTACATCAAGCAAACACATGGTCTACATGAAGTAAACACAGGGTCTACATCAAGTAAACACATACTATACATCAAGTAAACAGTCTACAGTGCTGGGTAGCTAGGCGTATACCTGGAGCGGCCAGAACCCATGATACACTAGCCTGGGTTGTGGTTGTAAGGCTACTAATTAAGTAATTAGTTATTAATAACTACCATTATAGCCAGCATCACGAAAATCCCTTGAGACAGCTGCTCAAAATACACACACACACACACACACACACACACACAAAGATGGTTTTCGTTGATCAAGGAAACTATTGATGTTGGGCGAGACATCATCATGAGGTCCTGGCTCACACACCTGACCTGACCCTGACCCCGTCAGCCACTCTGACCTGCTCAGTGACCTGTCGTTGCTGGTCACTTCGTCCACACACGCCGACGTGTTCACCGATCGTGTGGTCGTCTTCTGGGTAGCTTCACTTTCGTGTGTGTGTGTGTGTGTGTGTGTGTGTGTGTGTGTGTGTGTGTGCTAAGGATGGTTTAGGTCAACGAGCGTGGAGGCAACAGCCAGGATCTTCTACGTCGTGTTGTGGGGTCATTACTAACCCAGCCATCAATCTGAGGTCGTTCAACTGCTCGTTAACACAAGGCTGTTGAGCACTTCTCTCTAATGGTTGTGACGTCATTTAACTAAAACTTTCACAATGGCTTCCCGTTTTTTGTTTATCTTTTACGTAAACTTTGCCCATTCGTTTCTTGTGTTTCTACATACACAAGTTTCACTTCCGGTCGCCCGGGGGCTGAAGCCGAGGGTCATAGGTCACACAGGGTCAAGAAGGAGGGAACCCTGAAGGGGGAGGAGGGGTGTATGTGAAGGAGGGATTCAGTGGAACGGAGGGAACAACAGGAGGAGGAGGGAAGTGGAGGGAACCTGGCCACTGTCTGCGTAACACTGACGTCCACAGATCTATAGACTCAGCCCACTGGCCCGCCCTCCCTCCCCCCCCTCCGCTGGCCCGACCTGTGGGCCATACTGGACCACTGGCCCGGTCTGCGGGCCATACTGGAACACTGGCCCGGTCTGCGGGCCATATTGATCCAGATTTTGCTGGCGAATCTCCTCCCCTCCACCTTTCCCTTCCATGAACCCTCCCTATGCCCCTCCAGTACCCTCCACCCCCACCAGACACTTCCTCTGTCATAGAAAAATAAAGAAAATGAGAAGCTGGTAGTCACCAACCCACACATTCGTGGACCACGTCAGTACAAGATCTAACAAGAACACAACAAACTCAACAACTACAATCATCACAACCCGCTGCACAGTGTTCCACCTGACAGTTGTAATATTTAATAAAGTTGTAAAAAAAAATACGATATTGACGTTTTACTGAGTGGGCGAGTGCCAGGTTGGCAACACTGGCCTTGGCAACACTGCCAGGAATAACTGTTTGGGTTGATGTGTTTAATAGACTCACGGTAGGGTGGGGGGGGGGTTAAGGTCACGGTAGGGTGGGGTAAGGTCACGGCAGGGGAGGGTAAGGTCATGATGAACGGCAAGGTCAGAGGATGTGGTGTATGAGGTCATTTAAGGTCGTGTTGAGGGACGAGGTCATCTGTCATGGTAAAATCCTATTACTTATTCGGGTGACCTTTCCTGTCAAGGTCGCATGACAAAGGTCATACAAAGGTCACAGTACACACACACACACATACACACACAAACACACACACACACACACACACACACACACACAAACACACACATTACATAGCAAGGTCAAACTTATGGAAGATATGACGGAATAAGGTCAACAGGTAGACGAAGGTCAACAGATAGATTAAGACAGCCACTACGAATAAGGTCAAGGTTAAATTCAGGTCAGAGGATGTGTGTGTACATTACTTAGTGAAAAGTTAAAATAGAAAACTCTTCAAATTCTAATCTGTCTAAAAGCAAAGTAATGTAGGCAGCTTAACCCTCAAATTCTAACTAATCAGCTAAGCTAAAGAACACGACAGAGGAATTTTAAGCTGAAAATTGACCATTAACAAGACTTGTTTGAGTTGCAAAGCTTGTCTTAACATTCCAATGTGATTTGTTGGTCAGTAGATATCCAATGAAATAATTTATATTTATGAAGAATGATTAAGTTGATAATCCTGGATGTTCTTAGATTATAATTGTGGCTAATGTAGTCAGTGTGTGTGTGTGTGTGTGTGTGTGTGTGTGTGTGTGTGTCTGTGTCTGTGTGTGTGTGTGTGTGTGTGTGAGAAAATAGGTGATATGAATACAGTTCAAGAGACGCAGCATATGTATAGCATGTATGTCAGTATACATTGCTTGAATATGTGTATACAATATGTGAGTGTATAGAATATGTGTACTGGGCTCCGGATTTTATAGATATGTCAATCCATTTTCTTTAATAATCTCTTTATAGATCTTGAACTTCAACTGAACAGACATGTCATTTGCATGTTTACAAATGTGTAGAAATTGTATCATTAAAGATGTTGGAAATACATGAAAAGTGTAGTTTATATTTGCCTTATTGTCGTACCTTCATCAAGGGGACTTCAGTATACTGTATGATATACAAACATGTATAGTGTATGAGAGATGTGTATAGCACTTGATTATAATGTAATTATTTATTAATGAGGTATGAAGTATTTAGGGTTGTATATTCAGAGTTCATCCTTCCTTAACCATGGTATTTAGTCATCAATTTCCGCCTGTCTATGCAAATGAGTTTCCTGCTGGTGCACATGTGTGTGGTCTGATCCTTCGTGTGTGGTCTGATCCTTCGTGTGTGGTCTGATCCTTCGTGTGTGGTCTGATCCTTCGTGACCGAACACTTCCTCCGCCTCGTACTTGCGGGTCTCCTCCTCCCATCTTCTGTTGCACACACGGCCCGGCTCGCCTCCATCTTTGATGCCTCCTACGAGGGACTGCAGATGTATAATTACAATCAACCATCACTTGACACAGCTCCTCCTCATCAGACGTATGAATCTTTTTCTCGTACCGAGCCACCATCGAGCACCTCTCACCCCGGCACCAGACCAGAGGCTTAACCATCTTACGTTTCACACACAGGCAACACATCTTACATTTTCTGTTTCTAAATTTATGATTCATGCTCTGGTCTTCTTGATCTGTGCTCTCCACTGCTTCAGGCACCCCACTTGAGTCCGAGGCCACATGCACCTTCTGAAAGAATCACTTGCTCTTGTAGTGACCTAACCCCACCTCCAGTTCTGGCTTGGTCAGCGTCACGTCTCATGCTTGACCTGGTCATCATTGCCAACAAGTCATGCTAACTGTCATGTCTTCAGTCACCGTGGCTGCAGACCTGGAGATGTTTTGTCATAGAAAATGGGATGTAACGTGCCAACAACACCTCGCCAGAGGTTTGCCAAATTACAGCCCTGAATGTCTGAATAAATGACAAACACCTCTTTATCTATGAGCTCGTTAACCTCCCCAAAGCCAAACTACCCTCGTTAATCACCTCGTGTGAACTACCTCAACTGTATGACCTCCGACACCAATTACCAGGTGGCTGTCAGCGAGAATTTGAAAACATTATTCAAACTCATGTGCGACATTGATTTTCCCGGTGGCCAAGTGATGCCTACATTAAGTGACAGACCCCACTCACCCACCCACACACCCAGCCGCTCCTTCCTCTTTTGAAAACTTGCTATGGAAATTCTGGCTGCTGCTTTGAACTTTAGGAATACAGGCAAGAATGATGTCTGTATTTCAGGTTCAGGAGAAAGAAAGAGAAAACATGTCATCATATATCATACCGAAAGACATTTCAAGTTATACTTTATACAACTTTATGAATTTTTCATCTCTTTAAATTCTCTTTATCCTGGACTGTGTATAATCGTATGAAAATCTCTCTCCTTAAAACATCAAACAAAAGTTGAAGAAGAAGAGAAAGTTCAGCAGCAAGCAGATAATGCCAGCCAGTGTGTGAGTTGCCAAACATCATATTTTGATCTATTATGATCTATAGTTCAGCTTTCAACCGACAGAGGGACATATGATCTCGTATGTACGTCGCGATGAAGTAATACAAAATAGCACAATAGAACTACAAGTTGAATGTCTTCCTGATAATGATTAATTCATGTCGGGTTCGGCGAAATATATCACTTCAAAACTTGCGTGTAATCATATGGAATTAACGACACACACACACACACACACACACACACACACACACACAATCATTTCCTCATTACCAGGTCTCTCCAGGTGAGCGATCATTTCGCCCATAATGACTCTTTCCTTATATAATTCCTGGATATTTTTAAATATACGCAGGATCATACAACCCAGGGTAGGTTGCAGGGGGGAGGGAGCTGGCCTTGGTGTGGCTGGGAGGTTCTTGTACCTTGTACTATTTCTGATCTATGTAGTGTATGATTAGTAAACACAAGAACAAACTGTTACAAACACAGGCAGATATATTGTTTACACTGTCCTGGTGACCTAGAACAAAGACTAGATAATTTACAAGTTATTTTAAAGATAAACTTTAGCTGGCACATATTCCAGCACGTATACATCAAGGGAAGATATTTCCCCATATCTTGGCAGCATAAATTGCTTTTACATAAATTTCCTGAGTTCCTGATATTGATAAAGTTGTTTACCAGTGTAGAGGACGCAAACAAGTTGTAAACAGCCTCCCAGAGCCACGCCCACAGAGAATATACATGTTGCATACTACACATGGACGAGGTCCATCACCACATGTGTAGAGTCACACACTACACATGGACGAGGTCCAGCACCACATGTGTAGAGTCACACACTACACATGGACGAGATCCAGCACCACATGTGTAGAGTCACACACTACACATGGACGAGGTCCAGCACCACATGTGTAGAGTCACAGGTTTGGTCAAGTAAGATAAAGGATTGTTTTGAGAATAGTCTGGCGGAGGCATGTTATTGATATATATCATTATTTCTTACTTTTTTATTGTACTTAGTCGCTGTCTCCCGCGTTTGCGAGGTAGCGCAAGGAAACAGACGAAAGAATGGCCAAACCCACCCACATACACATGTATATACATAAACGCCCACACACATATACATACCTATACATTTCAACGTATACATACATACACATGCATATACATATATACACATTTACATATTCATACTTGCCGCATTCATCCATTCCCGTCGCCACCTCGCCACACATGAAATCGCACCTCCCCCTTGCGTGCAATGTCATTATCTTGCGATTCATTATCATTGTGGTTGTTTGTTGGTCCAGCCAACTGCCAGGGTCGTCACCACGTAGTGAACAGTCTGTAACTCCTGTGTGTGTGTGTTGATCATTCTAACACCACAGACACCCGCCATGTACGTCACCCACGTCCACGTCTCCAACATATTCGATCATTGGCAACACAAACGGCTCGAGTTGCGATTACCATAATATCTGATGTTATTGAATTACACTGATGGTATGAGTGTAGCGCTACTGTGATACTGATGTGAGAAGACGTTAGATGTGGAGGAGGAGGAGGAGGTACCTCTCTCTCTCTCTCTCTCTCTCTCTACACATATAAATCGCTATATACATGGCAGTGTTTATGATGCGCCTCTGTTCAGTCGCCAATATACCCACACGTCGACACTGTGTGCTAATAAAGGTTTAACTGATGATTATATTGCGTTTTTACCTGCTCACGACATTGGTTTACCTGCTCAATAAACCGGTCCACCTGATCAGCATGCTGGTTTAAGTTTCTAAACACAATTGGTTTACTTGCTCAACACAGTGGTGTACCTGCTCAAGACACCAGTTTACATGCACAAGACACAGAGAAAAACCTGCTCAACACTGGTTTACAGGGTTAACACAAGGGTTTACCTAAACACTGGTCCACTGGTTCACTACTTAGCAGAAGAGTTCACTGCCCAGCATTCACCAGTCCACCTGCTGAGCACAGGAGTTCACTGCACAGCACTCACCAGTCCACCTGCTGAGCACAGGAGGTCACTGCACAGCTCTCACCAGTCCACCTGCTGAGCACAGGAGTTCACTGCACAGCACTCACCAGTCCACCTGCTGAGCACAGGAGTCCACCGCTCAGCTGACTGTCCCACCTGCTGAGCAGTGAGTGTGGAGGAGGAGAGTGGCGAGCGCACGGGGTAACACAAGCTGTTCCATGCCTGGCAATGTGGTAGCATCTGGGAGGAGTCCACATCTGAGCCAACCACACATGCCCCAGGATCGATCCTTCCCCTCCCATAGTGGCCAGGTGTGACCTCTCTTCTCCTGGTGTGACCTCTCCTCTCCTGGTGTGACCTCTTCTCTCATGGTGTGACCTCTTCTAGTGTGACCTCCTCTCTCCTGGTGTGACCTCTTCTGGTGAGACGTCTTCTGGTGTGACCTCTCCTCTCCAAAGTGTGGCCTCATCTGTCCTCGTGCACTGCAGGTGTGACGTCATCTGTCTTCGTGCACTGCAGGTGTGACGTCATCTGTTCTCGTTCACTGCAGGTGTGACGTCATCTGTTCTCGTTCACTGCAGGTGTGACGCCATCTGTTCTCGTTCACTGCAGGTGTGACGTCGCCTGTCCTCGTGCACTGCAGGTGTGTGTCCTGCAGGTGTGGGAAGGTGAGGTGTGCTTGCCCCTGCCCAGGGGTGTCTGGCTTGCCTAAATATAGACCTGGCTCCCCTCTGCATAATATGTTGGCGAGGAAGGAGGCAGGTTTGCGTAGTCAGCTTTGTTTTGCCCTAGCCAAGAGGATAGAAATATTTTCTTACTTTATTAAGGGAAAGAACAGCAAGTAAGGCGGTTTGTTGCATAGTTTTATGTGCATGGATCTGCAGAACTTACATTTACATTCACATGTATATTCATATATACGTTTCCGTTGTGGGTGTTACATGGCAAACGTTCAAGGAAGTAGTTCTCTCCTGACGTACGAGTGTTAGAGTGGTGGCTGGCTCCATTTAACATCATGCACGTTAACACAGCATGTTTTGCTCTCTCTCTCTCTCTCTCTCTCTCTCTCTCTCTCTCTCTCTCTCTCTCTCTCTCTCTCTCTGTACACTTAGCAACCGAGCTGGTATCACCTGCCTTACGTACGTATTGCTTCTTATTACACTCTTGCTATTTCTTTTCTGAATGAACTTATAAGGACGAGTATGGTAAGGTTTAACAGGCATATACGGTCCTTAGCTTCAGGGAAATCCTGAGATGTGAGGATCTTCAGTTCCCCGCCTGGTTCTGCTGCTAACGAGAGTAAACAATGATGACCAACACATGTACCAAACCTGAATATTTTTCTATTCATTTCAGCAAAATTTGTTGTCCTTCTAGTGACGTCTCCTGTAGTGAGGACCATCTGGTCTGTACGTCATCACGTGGAGGGTCTGTGTTTGTACCAGCAACCACCCACATGTCGTCCGCTTTATGGATCTCGATTCTCCAAAGTCTGACGTCATCTGCATCAACAGTTGTCCTGCAACCATCTCTTGTTTTCCATTTATTTCACCAAAGTTAACTGAATTCTACAAACTCTAGTGGCTTTCTACAACCCTCTGGAGTTGTGTCACAAACCGCTGATATCCTGATATAAAGTCCTGACTTACAACACCTGGATTATGTCTCCATCATCTGACTTACATTCATCTTACGTTTCTGTCCAAAGTAATGACCACAGTCAGGTTGTAGGTGAAGCGAGGCGTTTCTTTACCCATGAGTGCGACAGTCTCTCTCTCCAGCTGCTGGTAGGCGTCTGTGATCTTTAACAACAACTTCTCTGGTACAACCTTCACCTCACCCGTCATGCCTCAAGGTTGAATTCCTCCACAACTTACAACTTTGCTTCATCAGCTTTTCCTCGATCCACATTTCGTCTGGTCACAACTTCCTCCATAGATTTAGATCTGGACTGGATTTTCCCGCGTGGAAGACTTAACGTAACTAAGTTTGATGCCACTAGACCCCCCCAGCGCCTGGCCATATCTCTCTCTCTAAGCCTCCTCACAACCTTCTCATCTTCTCTGATGACTGAAGCTCCACTACACTACCCAGTAGACATTCTTGATGTCGTCGTAGCATCACACTAATCTTGCAACCTCCGCGTTACCCAATATCTAACTCTATGTTTACCTTGATTGACGTTAGTGCCAGCAGCGGTGGACTCTGCTCTTACCTATGATGGATTCTGGCCTCAGCTGGGCAGACACTTCTCTGTACGAGACATAATCAAATCCCATGACAGAATCCGGGACTCGGCGAACACAGGATCTAGTCCCCCAAACTTGCTGCTTCTACAAAGGGGATGCGAGGCTCGAGCTATACAGCTCTATAATGGCGGGTGACAGGGTGTGCACGGGTCTCCATCTCTGGCGAGGTTATCCTCACACTGGCGTTGACATCCTGACAGCTCCACCGTCATTAATATTTCTCCTTCTCTCCTTCGGCAGGTGGAAAAAATGGGTCCCAGAAATTCTGGCTTGGTGAGGGCCTTACCCCAGTCTGTTGGCCTCCTGGAGGTGACACGTTGGAACATCCTGCGTGGAACACTTGAACATCTTCACACAACTTCAGAAGGCTTGTAAAGCATGTTTTGTTGTCAGGTTTCTGCAAACGTCTTTTATGTTCATCTCTCTCGAGTGCCACACACGACCCCCTGCCTCACTCCCAACCTCTGGCCAGCCAGCAATATGGACTCAATCATGATTACAGAACTAAAAAGTTTTTCAAGTTAGGTTCATTTGCATATTGGTCGAAGATTCTTGCCTGCGTCATCAGGAGAGAATCTTAATATTAACAACTTTAAGTCTTGCTTTGGCCCGGGAAATCTTTTCCTTTAAACTTACAAAATCATTTTGTTGTCTACAAATGAAATCTGTTGTAGTTTGCTCTGATAATTACTTTGAAGTAATCTGGAGCTTAGTCTAACAACAAACATGATTGCTGTTTTTTGATCGAAATGTTATTTTTCTGTGACGAAGGATTCTAGGAAGAGATGAAGTCTTCTAGATAGAACTATACCACAGAAGCTCACAGTACATAACAACATCAGTCATTCTGTCTTCTCTTGTCATGTTGTATGACACATCTTGTCCTTGGTGTTTGCTTCATCGTAAATATATAAGAAAAATACAAATCGAAGTATATATACAACATACTAATTGATTATATAGTCATTATCTAAAAGTATTTCCAGTAAATTTCTTCTAGAAAAGATTAATCTGAAAATATGCTTGGAGGTAAACATTTTACATTACGTCCGTGGCCCCTCAAGCTCTGCTGACGTCACCAGCGTAAACATGGGGGATGGATTGCTTTTGTTTTTGTTGAACGTTTGGGAGAAAACCTTAGGAAACTCCTGACGAGCGTCCTGGCTCGAGAGAAACCCATCCTGATCAAACCCATCCCTATCAAACCCATCGCTATCAAACCCAAACCCATCCTGATCAAACCCATCCTGATCAAACCCATCCTGATCAAACCCATCCCTATCAAACCCAAACCCATCCTGATCAAACCCATCCTGATCAAACCCATCGTGATGAGCAGATAAGACGATCATAGTGGCCTTCTGAGGGGCGAAGGCCACTCAGTATCTAACTGAGGAGGAATTATTGTTAATCTGGCTACACTTACGAGAAGACGGCTGGGTGTCTCCTGGGTGCCTGGCACGGTGTCTGGGTGCCTCCTGGGTGTCTGGCACGGTGGCTGGGTGCCTCCTGGGTGCCTCCTGGGTGCCTGGCACGGTGGCTGGGTGCCTCCTGGGTGCCTGGCATGGTGGCTGGGTGCCTCCTGGGTGTCTGGCACGGTGGCTAGGTGCCTCCTGGGTGTCTGGCACGGTGGCTGGGTGCCTCCTGGGTGTCTGGCACGGTGGATGGCGCCTCCTGGGTGCCTGGTACGGTGGCTGGGTGCCTCCTGGGTGCCTGGCTGCCTCCTGGGTGGCTGGCATGGTGGCTGGGTGCCTCCTGGGTGGCTGGCACGGTGGCTGGGTGCCTCCTGGGTGGCTGGCACGGTGGCTGGGTGCCTCCTGGGTGGCTGGCACGGTGGCTGGGTGCCTCCTGGGTGGCTGGCACGGTGGCTGGGTGCCTCCTGGGTGGCTGGCACGGTGGCTAGGTGCCTCCTGGGTGGCTGGTACGGTGGCTGGGTGCCTTCTGGGTGGCTGGCATGGTGGCTAGGTACCTCCTGGGTGCCTGGCACGGTGGCTGGGTGCCTCCTGGGTGGCTGGTACGGTGGCTGGGTGCCTCCTGGGTGGCTGGGTGCCTGGCACGGTGCCACGTGATCCGCAGCAGCTTCAAGTGGCACCTTCGTCACGTCCCCCTGTTTACCATTCCTCTCTCTCCCTTTCTCCTCGCTCTCACCGTCTCTCCCAGCTCCTCTCACAGCAGCTCTTCCCAGCTCCTCTCACAGCAGCTCTCCCAGCTCCTCTCACAGCAGCTCTCCCAGCTCCTCTCACAGCAGCTCTTCCCAGCTCTCACAGCAGCTCTCACAGCAGCTCTCCCAGCTCCTCTCACAGCAGCTCTCCCAGCTCCTGTGTTAGTAAGTATGAAGAGTCCACTTCAGCAAGGTTATATCACTCAGAGTACAGTCTCGACCGAGAACTTCTCACCTCAGATGTCTGGTCATGGTAGCAGCGCAGTCTTGGATCTGAAGGAGTCCCTGAGGAAGGGGGTCCTGGGTAACACCAGGGTCCTTCCTGGGTAACACCAGGGCCCTTCCTGGGTAACACTAGGGCCCTTCCTGGGTAACACCAGGGCCCTTCCTGGGTAACAGGAGGCTCTGGGTTAACTCTGAATGAAGTTTGATCCTTCATAAGAAAGGTCCGTGTTATTCCTTCTAAGACATCTGTCATGGCCTCCCTGTCCTAATCTTTCCATAACATCTCCGCCCCAGTAGCGGCCATCTCGCATCTATGGAGTGTCTATAATGCTTAATTTTCCACAAGATAAAAAGCCACAATATAGAGATTATAGAAGCCACATATATAACTGTTAAACAACTACAAACAGCGAAGCACTTAGTTAAAACTACCCTGAATATCATGTTATGAAATGTATATAAAACATACATTGATATATATATATATATATATATATATATATATATATATATATATATATATATATATATATATATATATATTCAGATATTACAATATTACAGAAATTTCAGCCTATTCATATAACCCACGTAGAACAAAATGACTTTCTTGTGTTTGTTGTAGCACACCAGTGCCACCTGGACCACACTGTAGCACACCAGTGCCACCTGGACCACACTGTAGCACACCAGTGCCACCTGGACCACACTGTAGCACACCAGTGCCACCTGGACCACACTGTAGCACACCAGTGCCACCTGGACCACACTGTAGCACACCAGTGCCACCTGGACCACACTGTAGCACACCAGTGCCACCTGGACCACACTGTAGCACACCAGTGCCACCTGGACCACACTGTAGCACACCAGTGCCACCTGGACCACACTGTAGCACACCAGTGCCACCTGGACCACACTGTAGCACACCAGTGCCACCTGGACCACACTGTAGCACACTAGTGCCACCTGGACCACACTGTAGCACACTAGTGCCACCTGGACCACACTGTAGCACACCAGTGCCACCTGGACCACACTGTAGCACACTAGTGCCACCTGGACCACACTGTAGCACACTAGTGCCACCTGGACCACACTGTAGCACACTAGTGCCACCTGGACCACACTGTAGCACACCAGTGCCACCTGGACCACACTGTAGCACACCAGTGCCACCTGGACCACACTGCAGCACACTAGTGCCACCTGGACCACACTGTAGCACACCAGTGCCACCTGGACCACACTGTAGCACACCAGTGCCACCTGGACCACACTGTAGCACACCAGTGCCACCTGGACCACACTGTAGCACACTAGTGCCACCTGGACCACACTGTAGCACACCAGTGCCACCTGGACCACACTGTAGCACACTAGTGCCACCTGGACCACACTGTAGCACACCAGTGCCACCTGGACCACACTGTAGCACACCAGTGCCACCTGGACCACACTGCAGCACACTAGTGCCACCTGGACCACACTGTAGCACACTAGTGCCACCTGGACCACACTGTAGCACACCAGTGCCACCTGGACCACACTGCAGCACACTAGTGCCACCTGGACCACACTGTAGCACACCAGTGCCACCTGGACCACACTGTAGCACACCTAGTGCCACCTGGACCAGTGGTAGGCAACATACATAGTGGCCAGGTAACGGGTGCCACAGCAGGAGGTCGGTGGGAATCAGGGAACAGAGCCAATTCAGCCGGCGTCCAGGACATGACCAGAAGAATGGGAGTAAAGACGCATCCTGGTGCTGTAATATCTTCCCCTGGTGGATGACGGTATGTATGAAGTCTGTAATGCTTTGTAGTGGAGGATACAAAGTCTGTAATGTTTTGCAGTACAGAGGTCAAGTATATTCTTCGGTTGTTAAACTTCTGAAATATCATTTATGATCATCTTTGGTCTGCCACACACGTTTATCTCCTCTGTTGTTCATTACTCTTCTTGTAACCATAGACCTGTCATTGTCTTCCTCTATATTTACTGTTTCATTCTAAGTTAGCTTTGAAATATATTGCCATACACAGTCTATCATCTGATCTGTTTCTGAATACATCTAACTCCTGAAATATGAAGTCCACCATATGATGCAACTACCTCTGAAAAATGAATCTCTTGTCTTTTCATTCTCTTTAAAATCATTTCATTTGTTCTGTATTTCTCAAAATGTCCAACATTTGCCTCCCCTCCCTCCCTCTCTCTCCCAGACGCTATTCCATTTGCTGTTTACCTCCTCCCTCAGAATAAACGAGAAGCTGTTCCATTGCCTTTCCATTAAGTGCTTTCCCTGAGCCATCTCTTCCACTGGGGAATATTTCCTCCTTTCTCTTATAATCAGCTTCACCCATCGCACGCCTCGAAATACTTCTCTTCCATTAACCATGAACAAAACCCAGCCAATCCTGAGTTGTCTTACTTTCCTCTTCATCAAGCTGGTGTTTTATGTGAATTACAAGCGTTTGATGCTGAATCTGACTTTACTCTTGTGAGAATGTATTATTGTTCAGTTGCTGAAGTGTGTGTGTGTGTGTGTGGTGTGGTGTGTGTGTGTGGTGTGTGTGTGTGCGTGTGGGGTGTGTGTGTGTGGTGTGTATGTGTGTAATAGTAATAAAATTGGCAGTATTTATATTTGTGGTAATAGTAGATGTACAACAGCAGCAATATCAACAGTAGTAGTAGTAGTAATGATAGTAGTAGTGGTGGTAGTAGTAACAGTAGTTAGTAGTATAATGCTACAGTGGGACTATTCAACCATATAAGTTTCTCCAGCCACCAGGACAGCCCAGTATGCCTCACACAGTAGGCAAGTGACACGTATACACAAGAGTCGACAACAAGATCACGTGATGGGGCACCACCAGCCTCAACCTCACAGGATGACGACGTCTCCAGTACACACACACACACACACACACACACACCTCCTCACTGTATGGCAGCCACTTGAAGCAGACAGAATCTGCTGTACAGCTAAGATCCAGCGAGCCAGCGTTATACTGAGTGTTAACTGCTCACAGATATGTGGGAGAGAGAGAGAGAGAGAGAGAGAGAGAGAGAGAGAGAGAGAGAGAGAGAGAGAGAGAGAGAGAGAGAGAGAGGTCGCTTCCACACGCGCGTGCGCACGAAATGCTCAACATGTCTCTCTGTGAGCAGCCAGATCTTGTCAGAAGCGACATGCAACTCGACGTTGGACTGTCAGGGAGAATGTGTGTGTGTGGTGTGACCCAGGGAGAATGTGTGTGCGTGTGGTGTGACCCAGGGAGAATATGTGTGCATGTGGTGTGACCCAGGGAGTATGTGTGCGTGTGGTGTGACCTAGGGAGTGTGTGGTGTGACCCAGGGAGAATATGTGTGCATGTGGTGTGACCCAGGGAGAATGTGTGCGAGTGGTGTGACCTAGGGAGTGTGTGGTGTGACCCAGGGAGTGTGTGTGCGTGTGGTGTGACCCAGGGAGAATGTGTGCGAGTGGTGTGACCTAGGGAGTGTGTGGTGTGACCCAGGGAGTGTGTGTGCGTGTGTGGTGTGACCCAGGGAGTGTGTGTGCATGTGTGGTGTGACCCAGGGAGAGTGTGTGTGTGTGTGTGGCGGGACCCAGGGAGCGTGTGCTTGGCAAAAGAGAGATACTGGATGCTCAGCCAAGAGAAGAGAGAAAGTGCGTGAGAGCGAGAGAGGGAGTGAGCAAGAGAGAGTGAGAGAGAGGGAGTGTGTGTGAGAGAGAGAGTGAGAGCGAGGAAGCTGAGTTGTCCACCGGCGACGCCCTTAGTAAGGCTCGAGCAGTGGTGAGGTGCGGAGCCCTGCCGTGTGACCTCCCGCGCCAACCAACCCATCGCTCTACACGCCCTCCCGCGCACCACCACATCGCTCTACACGCCCTCCCGCGCACCGCCACACACACGCCCGGAAGTTACTCTAACCCTCTCACTGCTCTCTCCCTCGTGCATGATCTCAGTGAACCAAGAAACACACACCAGGACCACTATAGTTAACGATGAGGCCACAATACTGAGGGAAGAACTGTATATATAGAGATACATACAGACCCAGAGAGAGAGAGAGAGAGAGAGAGAGAGAGAGAGAGAGAGAGAGAGAGAGAGAGAGATAAACATGTTGTAGAGGATGTGAGGAGCAGCAGCAGGCAGCAGGAGACAGCCTCTCTCTCTCTTTCTTCTTGATGATCGCGGTGGTGCTCCCTCCTCTCCCCCGCTTCCCTCGCCTCCAAGGACCACCACCAGACCTACCTGTTACTCGGGTGAGTACGACCTCCACCTGCCCCTCCTCCAGCGGCTGTTTCTCCAGTCGCTGGTGGAGGAGCAGCCTCAGACCTACCTGTTACTCGTGTAAGCAGGACCTCCATCCACCCACCTGCTCTGTACAACTATTGATCCTCCTCGATTACACTCCTTAACACGACCCCCCAGCGGAGGGTCGTACCAGCCCCAGCGGGGGTCGTACCATCCCCCTGTATCGGGTCGTACCATCCCCTGTGTCGGGTCGAACCATCCCCCTGTGGTTGTTGGTACTACCTTCACCAGGTGGTACCTCAAGGGAGAGGGACACACCCCTGGGGGTCGTAGCGTCCACAGTGGAGCGTTACCACCCACTGGTGCAGCTGTTACCTGTTACATAGACCTGCCTTAATGTACACCTGTCCTACTGCACACCTGCCACACACCAGCATCATCCAGATGCTGCTCTGGGTTTCTGAACAAGAATCTAATAACATTTTGTCTAGTATAACTTGCTCCTGACTCTTCTGTCTTCATGTTTAAGTTCACAGTGCTTTTGCCTTTGGTTTCCTCCTCCTTGATGTCCATATCTTTTTCCAGTTTTCAGTTATTAAAAAAAATCTGAGCTTTGCTGGAATTCATTTTGCAGTTTCTAAATATAAGGGAACTATTTCTGATCATTTTTCTTAATGATATTCATGCAAATGACTCCAGAGTGCTTTTGGACGCTTAGTTTCTGCTATTAACACAAAATTGCAGTTTAAAAACTGCCAAATTAACCTATGGTGTCTCCTGAAATGTTTGGCTGCTCGTGGTGGGTCATAGTGACCACAGTGCGTTGTGTCATCATGGGTTTAGATCTGTTTTGTCCCGAGGGAAAGTTTTTGAGCTACGACAACCTTTTGGTTTTGATGAGGAATTTTTATTTTTGTTTAGAAGGAAGCCATGTTGTCCTGAGGGATCGTTGCAGGTGTGCGAGGTTCCTGGCGTCTTTTTTTCTTCCTACTGAGAAGGAAGAATTCTTGTTCAGGAAAGATGTAGTTTGGTTTTAAAGATGTGTTCTTGTTGCCAGGAGACTTTGTGTTCAGAAGGAGTTTTCCTTTCGCGTGTGTGTCTCCTGGTTCTGAGGGAATGTTTTTGCTATGAGGGGGTGTTGATGAGGGGGTGTTGTGGTGGTCCTAAGAGGTCTTATCCTTATGTGGTCTTTCCACCAATGATGTCATCATTCCTCTGGCGGAGTCTCTTTTTGTTTTCAGTTGGTCTTCTTGTCTTATGGAGTATTTTTGTCTTGAGGTCTTCCTTATCAAGTCTTCAAATGGGGGTTCATGTCATGAGGTCTTCCTGGGTAGGTTCTTTCTGGAGGGTCTTCCAGACGGGGGTCTTCTTGGGAGGGGGGTTTTTGCTGATGGGATTTTCCCCGAGAAGGTCTTCCTACAGAGGTATTTCAGAGGGGGGGGGGGGGTTCTACAAAGGGGGTGGGTCTTCCTTGGGGAGAGTCTTTCTGAAGGGGTCTTCCTGGGGATTTCTTCCTCAGAGAAGTGGGTCTTCCAGAGGTAGAGGCAGTGTTCCCCTGCTAGGCGAACTGCCTCGCCACGGTCCTGGGTCTATTTTGGCACAAGTTAAACAAGGCACTTTTCCCACTGCTTGAGAGTCAGGGAGGCTAGCTAAGTGCGTCGTGGAGCGAGGCACTTGGCGCCGAGGAGGGAGAGATGCTGAGTGTCTTTGTTTTGACTCACCTTATCTGGGTCACTACACTTCTACCCATCTATCTGTCTCGTTCATCTTGGTGTCTATCCTCCACTGTTCTCTGACGTATGTCTATCAGAGTCTTCTTATCTATCTGAATTCATTTTCATTATAAATTTATATACATAACGAGTCTACGTTATCATCAACCAATATTGTATATAACTTTCGGTTCAGTTGAGCTTGTAGGGAGGGTTGAGGCAGTGTTAGACTCTTGCTGTCCACTGACCAGCAGCAAGTTAGTCTTGACCATAACGATGATGACCTGGTGTCTCTCAGGTCAATACCTGGGTCACCAAGTTCATTTCCCCGAGACTGTGTATCTTCCTCACTCTCGTCTCACCCTCTGATCTCCTTCACTCTCATCTCCCCCTCTGATCTCCCACAAAATGTCGTGGTGTTACGCTTGGCCTGAGAGACCAGCAGTTGACCAGCGAAGACGCGACCAACAACTGTTCATTGCTCGTGTAGTGAGGGTTGAGCAGACCCATAGTTTACGTAAACAATCTCACTATAGATACAAGTATTGCTTGTCTAAATAATGTAATGTAGGGCCTTATCCGTCTGTCTAGTTCTGTATGTTCGTCATTAATTTACGGTACTTTAAAATTTATAACGATATTAGCTCAGGTTCCAATTTGCACTCTAGGATGATAATTAGTTCTCCAGAATATTAATTATTGGAATGATTAGGGATTATAAATGGTGCAGTTACAGGTTGCATTAGGTTATGGATTGGTCACATGCACGTGTACAGATCTACAGTAAGGAATATGTTATGAAAATATAATTTGTTGGTTTAGAAAACGAATTGATAATCTGTAGTGGAAGAGGCAGAAGGTTTCTATAAAGAAACCTGTTATACACGTGGCAGTAGTAGAAGGTTTCTACAGAAAACATGTCACAGGACAAATGAAACAGTTGTAGGGTTTCTGTAACGAATACAAGAAACGTGGAAGAAATGAATTCATTGTAAGGTTTCTGTAGAGAACATAAGACAGGTGGAAGGCATGAGAGGTTTCTGTAGAGAACACACGAGATATCAAATAAGACCACGAACAGATACCAGGCAGTGTTGGAGGGTGTAGACAAGATGCAAGGGTGTAGACAAGCTCCAAGATTATAGTACAGGACAAGGAACAATCTGTTTAGTGTGAGGAAGGAAGACCATACACAGTCCTGCCAGGCTGGCTGGACACTGGAGCAACTGACACTGATATTGTGAGTACCTAGTGTGAGGGGTATGAGGATCGACACAATGAGGAAGGAGATGTATAAAAAAAACATTGATAAATTTGTTGATAAAGATTTAGCGTGATGATGTGGCGAAGACATATTAGGAATACCGAAGTGATAAAGAACTGAATGAGGGAAAATAAGTAAAGGAGTAAAGAAAGACTGAGGAGGAAGGGTTGAATAAGGAGGAGTGTTAATGAGGCAAGTGTTAGTGTGAGAAATATAATGAGTTCTGCAATGAGGGAGAAGCATGGATCTGATCAAATGTTTGAGTGTGCTAACCTGTTAGATGATCACACATGAAGTGGGTCTGTGTGTTCCCTCCAGGTGTGTGTTCCCTCGTGATCTGTATGCTCCCTCCTGAACTATGTTCCCTCCTGATGTGTATCTTCCCTCCTCATCTGTAAACAAATGCCATTCAGACCATGAACTGTCATGGGCCAAGAAGTCAAGCCAGAGCCCACCTGGGCTGGCTTTCTATTTCGTCTCACAAAACGAAAACAAACTAGTTTAATTGGGTTCCCGTGTGAGAGTAAGCAACGTGTCTTGCTCAAGATATTTCACAAAATCGTTGCAGTGAACGAATGATGTCAAATTCTTTTTGAATTCTGGATATAAATGCAAAATTCTTTCTGGTTTCTCATGGAAAGAAATATTTGTTAACAATGAGGCTTTATATATACTAGTATTAAAACCTTTGCCGCATCTTGTACGAATATCTATGTCTATTTCTATGTATAACTAATAGTTATGTGGCGGTTCTATATCAACAAAACCATCTGGTCGAAATATGTAAATACTATAAAAATGTTTGATTTCTAAACCATATTCGGAAGTGGATCATCTTAGATTCAGTTGTGGGGTTACTAAACCAATGTAACAATGCTCTTAGCAGTGTTGGATGCTATGATAAGTATCGTTAAACAGCCGATATTGTGAAGCAAGAGAGACAGACTGGGTGACACATACATAGACAAGAGATGAGGAGCCTTACGAGTGTACAACAGCCTCCCATACCGTACAAATAGGTCATTAAAGACAGATAATTACACTTAGGAAGATAGATACGTTTGATTAATTGTTCGGTCTCAAGCAAGCCGAGAAGGTAAAGTTTTTCGAAAAGACATTGCTGATAACCTAGATGGGCCAACATGTCTGGTCTTATCCTTCGCTTCATCTTCACAAGATCAAATTGCCTCATCCCTCACAGGGAGGAAGGAACCCGCCTTAAACGAACCC
This sequence comes from Panulirus ornatus, assembly GCF_036320965.1. NCBI lineage: Eukaryota > Metazoa > Arthropoda > Malacostraca > Decapoda > Palinuridae > Panulirus > Panulirus ornatus. The sequence continues at coordinate 39,125,404 of NC_092228.1, read as the reverse complement.
AGGTTCACTTCTTGTGGTTGACGGGTTCACCGTGACATAACTCCTGCACCAGACTGGAAGACACACTGCTCGTCTCTCTCTCTCACCAGTAATAAAAACCTTGGCATTATGAATACGTCGGTTCGACCCTTGAACACGACGGGATGACCCTTGAGCACGACGGGATGACCCTTTGGTATGACGGCCTGGCCTCTGACCTGACCTGATCGAGGGTATTAAAGTCGTCCTGAAGGTATTAAGGTCATAAGTCTTAGAACAACTAACTGCTTATGATCTTAACAACAACCTAGAGGGAATAATGACATAATGGGTTGTTTGTAATGAAGATGATGATCGAACTTGTCCCCTACAGATGGAATCTTGCGTCACAAAAATACATCAAGTCGGAACTGACTGACTTGGTTGGCGTCACAAATCATGAGTTTTGGCGAGACAAGAGAAAAAGGTTCAGATGAATTAAGATTCCACACTAACTTATGACTGATCATTTTGGCTTCCTTCTGATTGTTTCTTCCTTGATCACCTTGGCTTCCTCTCTTATCTCTCCCTTGATCACCTTGGTTTCCTCCCTTATCTCTCCCTTGATCACCTTGGCTTCCTCCCTTATCGTGGCCTTACATCCCTCGCCAGGCCCTCAGGGCTGAGTTACATGAGCATCTCCCTTCCAGAGGGCGAGCCCTGCCTCCCTCCACAATTGACTCCCTGTATTTATGGCATCACAAACCCAGCTGCTCCGGGGACGCTCCACTCAACAACTTTGTTGTTCAAACTCTTGTGAACGTGACACACAAATCCTTATTCTGAACCCAGCTGATGATCACAACCTTACACGAAGCTTGTACGATGTTTGGGTCACCAAGGTTATGCTGGAGAGAGAGAGAGAGAGAGAGAGAGAGAGAGAGAGAGAGAGAGAGAGAGAGAGAGAGAGAGAGGAGTCGACTTCTCATTTAGTTCCTCATTAACAAGCAATTATACCTGTGGACTGTAATTTGCATAAGAATGGTAATGTAAGCAGTCATCCCCTGACATCTCTCTCTCTCTCTCTCTCTCTCTCACCATATGCTAACATTTACCATCGTCATGTCCTGCACATCATTGCACAATCAATACTATACCTCCTTCCCTAATCTTCCTACATCACATACCATCTATATCTTTATATTTTTGCTATTCACATTTCCTCATATATATATATATATATATATATATATATATATATATATATATATATATATATATATATATATATATATATATCAAATAAAGAAGTTATACATGATGGATTCAATATTCTGAAAAAGAATATTTGGTGTGAGAAAATACAAGTCACGTCAAACATTTTCAATTCAGATTAGCTTATTAGATTAGATAAAGGAGATAGATAGATACGGAGATAAAGATAGACTTGTTTCAACTGGACAAAAGATAATAAGAATAAGTAAGTAAAATGAACGAGTTAAAACCAGTTTAACCGTACAACCCACGTGTACCTTGATAAACCATACTGATATAAACCTCATGGAAACATGAGATGATAATATGAGGCAGAACATATGATAATATGAGGCAGAACATGAGATGACCTCAACTTTACCTACGATAAGAACAACACATGTTAAGCCTGATAACCCAGGAGGCAGCAAATGTTATGCCAATTTTTCGATGTTTAGCAAGATCTTTACGATGAAGAAATATGTAAATGCAGCTCGTTGCGTCCTCTACAACACAAACATGAGGATGTTGCGTCCTCTGACAACACAAACATGAGGGTGTTGCGTCCTCTACAACACAAACATGAGGGTGTTGCGTCCTCTGACAACACAAACATGAGGGTGTTGCGTCCTCTACAACACAAACATGAGGGTGTTGCGTCCTCTGACAACACAAGGAACATTTCTTCAGAGGCAGAGAAGACCAGCTACTGACCATCACTCAAGGCTTAATGTATTCAAATCTTGCCAGAAGGGAATTAATGAAAGTGCCTTCGCCGGAGGATTACCTTACACTGATAGTCATCTTGTATCAGTGTCTCTTGAGCTAAGGATTACTTAGAATCCCACTTAGATGTGTACTTAAAGTGTCGTCACTTTCTGAGATAACCTAAAGCCCTATCACAGAAGGGGATTAATCTGAAAAGTATCAAGTTTAGGATTACTTTAGAGAGATTTCAGTTGTGTAAAACATGCATGACTGCGGATGACTTTGGAAAGTTGTGGATTAATCCTGAGTTGCATTATGTGGGATATACGTGAAATATCAAACTGAGGAGGATTTACGAAAATGTTTTGCAAATTATCTTTATTTCATGGCCATACGAGGGGATTTACCATCACCTGCGATTATGGGGGATTCCAGTTGAAGTGAGGATTACTGGAGGTGTACAATACTGCAGGTGTACAATATTGAAGGTGTACAATACTGCAGGTGTACAATATTGAAGGTGTACAATACTGCAGGTGTACAATATTGAAGGTGTACAATACTGCAGGTGTACAATATTGAAGGTGTACAATGTGCCATTCTTTAAGGATTGATATAAAAATTGGTACATGTTAGGATTCTTAGACTTTTCGTAAAGTGGATATTCATAAGGATTAACACCAATCCTGAAATCACTATTATTCCCACTAGCTGAAATATTACGTTCTGGTCTGAAGGATTTACTCAGAAATCGTATTCTGTGGATTTATCTTCGTATTAAGAGGATTTTATATTGAAGAAAATGTCAACTGAATATTTAAGAAAGATTCTGTAAAGGTTTTTATGTTATGGATGATTAATACGTTACTCTAAGTGTGGACGGGGAGAGAGAGAGAGAGAGAGAGAGAGAGAGAGAGAGAGAGAGAGAGAGATTATCCGACTCTTCCCTTGGTTTCCAGCCATCTGTTCGTACCAAAGGTCACAGGAAATCTGTTCTAAATGGGACTGTTTCTATAGATCTCTCTCTCTCTCTCTCTCTCTCTCTCTCTCTGATATCTTGCCTGGGTTTTCTATAGAGTTATCTATCAACACATCTCGCTAGGGTTTCTATAGAGCTCTCTATCAACAGGACAATAGAAGGTCAAAGTTAAATCACAGTGTAAAGGGTAGACGGGAGGCGACCAATCACCTCCCTTCATACTGGCTGTGGATCATTTCCACCAATCACAGTCCTAATCGACGCCTCTGACGTCACATGCTACTCCCGGATGAGCGTCTTTTGGTGTTTGGCGTCACAATAAAGTGTCTGCTGACGGTGGCTCCCGATGGCTGGCTGACGGAGGCGCTGACGTGGGGCCTGTACAGCCCTGCCAGGCTCGTGGTGGGGGAGGAGGACAGAAGAAGCTGGGGGAATTCTACACACACACACACACACACACACACACACACAGCCATCAGCCTCAAGGGTTCGAATCCTGGGCAACTCAGCCCAGGTGTTCATCCTCGTCTGGTGGCTGGTTGTCGAGTGTGTGTGTGTGTGTGTGTGTGGTATATCCCTCCCTCAACCCGCCACACTCCCTGGCTCTGCCCATGTCTCCGTCTCCTGCTACAACCCCCCCCCCCCACACACACACCTCTACCCCCTAACTCCCTCGCCCTTCACATCCCCCCTTTCCCCTGGTCTGAAACTCGAATCAAACTTCGTTTTTCTCCTCCTAGGAGACTCTCTCACCCAGATGATCTTACACTCTCTCTCTCTCTCTCTCTCTCTCTCTCTCTCTCTCTCTCTCCCGCTCTACCTCTCTCTTTCCCGCTCTACCTCTCTCTCTCTCTTCCTCCCTCTCTCTCCCTCCCTCCCTCCCTCCCACACAAGTACATCACACTTTAACTTCAGTTTCAGTTAAATCTGTTGGTGTGCGAGAGCCAGAGTGCACGGTGGGGTGGGCAGAGTGCACGGGTGTGGGTGTGGGCAGAGTGCACGGGTGTGGGTGTGGGCAGAGTGCACGGGTGTGGGTGTGGGCAGAGTGCACGGGTGTGGGTGTGGGCAGAGTGCACGGGTGTGGGTGTGGGCAGAGTGCACGGGTGTGGGTGTGGGCAGAGTGCACGGGTGTGGGTGTGGGCAGAGTGCACGGGTGTGGGTATACTGCTCTTTAAGACCGTGGCCTCAGGGTATAAACAAGTCACCATAACTAGGGTAACCATGCCAACCAACCCTCCTCTCATCTTCCCTCACACGCTCTCACTTTACTCTCACACGCTCTCACTTTACCCTCACTCGCTCTCTCACTTTACCCTCCTTCTCTCTCACTTTACCCTCCTCCCCTTTCACTTTACCTTCCTCCCCTCTCTCTTTACTTCGCAATGAACCTAATCTCACATTGTCTCTTTACTCTTACTCTCTTTCTATACTCTCTGCTCTCACTTTATTGCTATCTGATATATTTTTACTCACCTGCTTTCCTACTTTGACGTCATTCTCTTTCTCTCTATACTCTCACTCTCTCTTACTATGCTATCTCTCTCTTACTATGCTCTCACTCTCTTACTATACTCTAACTTTACTATCTTAGCTCTCACATTACCCTCCCTTGCTCTCTATTCTACTCTTACTAAGACTCCTACTTTACTCTCGCTCACTCTCCTTACTTTATTCTCGCTCTCTTACTTAACCCTCACTCACTTTGATTCCCACCCTCCCCCCCTCTCTCTCCTCTCACCGTCCCCCTCACTACCTCTCCCTCCGCCTGGCCCTCTCACTACCTCTCCCTCCGCCTGGCCCTCTCACTACCTCTCCCTCCGCCTGGCCCTCTCCCTGCTTGATCTTGTAATCAAATTACTCGAAAACTCACATTTCACTTGATCCGTAGTTGAAGTTTTCTGCCTCAAACACCCGTAACTGTATTCTGATTTATCATACATATTAACAACAGCTCACTAACCTGGGAAATAATAAAGCTAATTTTGTAGTTAAACTTAAAAGAGAAACATTTGATTATTAATCAACTTATGATCTCGTCTTCGAAAGATGTATTGATGCTGTATGAATATATTTGACCTTGGATGATACAGATCTTATATGATACATACATCCCTGATATATACATACCTGATATAGATCTTATATGATATATACATCCCTGATATAGATCTCATATGATATACACATCCTTGATACAAGAAACTAAGGTTTGTATTCTCTGTCTTAACTCATACACAGCTTGAATTCTATTTGTTCAATCGATCTATCTATCTATTGATTACGAATTCATCGACACAGACTTTAGAAAATAAAGAAAAACATCAACAAGGAAACTAGCCATACGAGGAAATATTGTTGGAACATAAACTATTCCCTCCACAGAACCCAAAAATCCTTAGTTACGTCAGCAAGTCTTTGTAATGATAATAAAAAAAAGATAGAATCGTACAGAATCCTTACTGGAAGTAAACAAGGATCATCAGCAGCCAGGAACACAGGACCAGATAAGAGAGGTTCAAACCCTATACACGAGTGTAGGACGATCCGTCTATATAGAACACTTCACTATAAAGTGTGATAACCTCTGCTATGTTGTTGTTGTTGTTACAGACTCTATAACAATAGACGAACAGGAGGATCGGTCGGGCTTTTGTTTCTAGTTGGTGGGTTGTAATGAACATGTCACCTGATCATAAACTAATGAGTTCTGTGTCATCTGTTCCTCTCTCTCTCTCTCTCTCTCTCTCTCTCTCTCTGCCACACCAGAAGACTGGGCAAGGGTTTTTCCCCTTCATTATTAAAGCAGAGACGGAGGAAGATGCAGCACTTTCTTGTCCCGAAGGGAAGATGTAATGACCTGATGGAGAGAAGGCAGTACGATCGATGATCCTGAGGAATCACGGGTACATCTCGACCTTACGGACGTAGGCTGTAAAGCTCTATATTGCGTCTTACTTTTTTCCGTGTTTGATATGAGTGAATAGAAGATATTTTGTGTGTGGTGGGGGAGGTGGGGTGTGGGGAGGTGGGGTGTGGGGTGGGGGAGGTGGGGTGTGTGGTGGGGTGTGTGGTGTGGGGTGTGGTGGGGTGGGCAAGTTGCTCAGTGTGGTAGGTGTTGGACAGCCACCCACCAGGCGGGAGGAGGGGAGATATTATGGGTTCTACCCACCTATAGTGACGGATGTATAGTGAGCCAGTACTTCAGTGGCTGTCAAACGTCGCTCCTGTGTCCCATATGTGGGGCTGCTGGCCCCACGCTAGCCCCACACAGACGTACGATTCACCTGACCAACACCTAACTCAGTGCGTCTCGCTCTACGTCAGTCCAGATTTTCGTGCGGTTGATACTACGCGCTAACCCTGACATCTTGACAACACTGCGTCGTAGGTAATACCTCTCTCTCTCTCTCTTCCTCCCTCCCTCCCTCCCTCCCTCCCTCCCTCTCTCCCTCTCCCTCCCTCCCTCCCTCTCCTCCCTCTCCCTCCCTCCCTGTATGGGGAAGACACCAGCGCTGGTGCCTCAAGTCGACCTAAGAATAGCCTGCAGGTGGGAGTCGACCTCGCTACTGTCCGGGTCTACAGCAGATTGTGCTCGAGGACACGCAGAGTGGGACGCGCTGGCCTAGCGAGTGGCTGGCCTAGCGAGTGGCTGGCTGGCTTACCAAGTGTCTAGCTTAGCGAGTGACTTGGTTAGTGAGTGTCTAGCTTAGCGAGTGTCAAGGTTAGCGAGTGTGTGGGTTGGTTGCTGAGTGTTCGTGGGTGGGGAGAGGGCAACACCTTCAGGCAAGAGGCCAGTACAAGCTGCCACTCCTGCTGGCTTGTGTTGTTGTTGTTGTTCATGTGTTTGCTGTTTGTTTTGGCTCCTCTTTAATGTAGAAGGTGTGTTTGTTTGTATGTTTGTTTTGGCTTCTGTTTGATGTTGGTAGACTTTTTACCTTCGTGTGTGTGTGTGTGTGTGTGTGTGTGTGTGTGTAGTTGTGTGTCGATACATTTGTGTTTGTGTGATGAGAGAACCAAGGACAATAAGATCATTTTATTAAGACAAAGACATTAACGCAAGACAAACGTGTTTATCAATATATTGGAAAATGGAAAGAAAACGGATAATGTGATTCACAAGGAGAATACAACATAATACAAGTACGACACAAAATACAATCACGCAGTTACGATACAGTCCTCATGGTATAATACAGCAATACAATAATTCGGAATAAATACAACTGAGCAATATTCCCTGTGCAGTACGTCACTACAATAACCCTGGTATAATACAACATGACTGGTAGATCACAACACCACACTATCCCTGGTAGAACCTGGTCTACGTACAGTACAGGAGCTCTGGTGCAATACAACACAACACTACAATATCTTTTGTAACATTACAGCGCCAAGTGAGGACCTCAAACACATGCTCTACGGTCGTTTCACACATGATTGCATCACAAAACATCACCCATCTCTACAGGACTGAGTGTACGCCTGGCTACACCTTAACTATATACGATTCACAATCAAGTTATATATATCTGTGTGTCTGTATGTATGTATCTACACAAACATACATATATACATACAATTCTTCCCCATTTCTTTGACAAAATCTTGGATTTTACACAATTCCTTGTTCCTGTTCACATCACAGGTTTTCAGCCATATAAAGAGGCATAAGTTATTGCAAACATTAAGGGCGAATGGAAAATTAATTCAGAGTTGAAAATTCGACTACAATGTTTCTGGGGTTAGCACTATTCTCCTGCTTACGTGGTAAATGAGGTATACGAGAGAGAGAGAGAGAGAGAGAGAGAGAGAGAGAGAGAGAGAGAGAGAGACTGGTGTGGGCAGCCATACTGTACACCAGCAGTAGTGAAGATATTTAGTGATAACAGTAGTGGGACCTGGGCTGACCCGGGTCGTGAACACGAGGGTACGATCTACTTACAGTCAGGTCGAAGAACAAAGTCGTATTATACTGTCCTAGGGTCGTACCGTCGTGCTCAAGGGTCGTACCGACGTGTTCAAGGGTCGTACCATCGTGCTCAAGGGTCGTACCGTCGTGCTCAAGGGTCGTACCGTCGTGTTCAAGGGTCGTACCGTCGTGTTCAAGGGTCTGATATTATGGGTATTATGTGTTTGCGTTTCTTGTTATTATTCGTGTATATCTTTCCTGTGGCAATAACGTGACCACCTACCAACTGGCCTCCTGTTGTTCACTGCCAACACTCAGGGTCTGGTGCCACCAGCAGGACTGCCAACAGACAGGATCTGGTGCCACCAACAGCAGTGCCAGCAGACAACAGTCTGGTGCCAACACCAAACACTAGAGGGAGCTTATATCCCTCATTTTTCCATCTCTCTTTCCTTCCCTCTTCTTCGTCACATCTTTTTACATTTCCGTTTGTCTTCCTTCTCTCTACGTCTCCTTCCCTCCTAACAACTCCCTTCCATCTCCCTACTTCCCTCCTTTTATCTTTGCATCTATTTCTTTCCCCATCTATCTATACGTCCATCATTGTTGCCTTCCTTCTACATCTCTATATTCATCTTTCTGCTTCTCTCCTATCTCTCCATCTTCATCCTTCCATTCTTCATATTTTTATTCTTTAATTTTCCGTCTCATATTTTCTACGCTTCTTCCCTTTCTTTCACCTCACACACGCCTCTCCCAGCTCTTCCCTCTCCCCCTGGCTCTTCCCTTCTCCCCCTGGCTCTCCCCTCTTCCCCTGGCTCTCCCCTCTCCCCCTGGCTCTCCCCTCGCTGGAATTGATACAACCACTCCAGCCAGACTGGAGAGTTGGGCTGGGTTGCCAGACACCCACATTCTCCAGCACTGTAGAGTTTCTCATCTGGGGTGCCTGGTGGCTGGGTTGCCAGACACCCACATTCTCCAGCACTGTAGAGTTTCTCATCTGGGGTGCCTGGTGGATGGGTTGCCAGACACCCACATTTTGGGTATGTGGTGGTCCGGTGAAATGGGTCTCATTATACATTTAAATGAAGTTTTTCTTCTAAGATAAGTTTACTACTTATTTCTGGGGACTTTGATCACTTCTCATACTTTTATCAACTTCTTAAGTGACCGTCAGATAGAACTTCCATCAAAATGAAGTAGAGGGAATGTAATTCATCAGTGATCAAAGATATTGTTCATCGAGACGTGTGATATTATGGGATGTATGAGGTACATTGGCACGGGAGCAGAGCAGAGAGATATTCTGGACTTTATCTTGGTGAAACGTTCACGTGTCAGGTTATCATCGTACGACCAATTAGCATGGAAAATTGTTAATGATGGATAAATGATCTATAGCATAATATAGTAAAGGTTCATTATTTATTATATTTTCTATCATTAATATTATCGGTATGATCGTGGCTATTATTATCATGACTATTACTACTGTTATTATCAATTTCAAAGCTGAATACTCACTCTTGTTTGCTCGGTATTTCTACACACACACACACACACACACACACACACAATACATGTAAGCAGCCAGCTATATTGGCAATGGTGTCTGTGACTTGGAAACTCTCCTGGCGCTCAAGTTAGCGACTGTCGTTAGAGTGTAGCGTGTGCCTCTTGCTGAAGTTAGTGGACGTCGCTAGAGTGTAATGTGCACCGCTGACTGAAGTTAGAGGCAATTGCTACAGTATAGCGTGCACTGCTGGGTGAAGGTAGCGGCTGCTGCTAGGAACATCTTGCTATGATACTGGTCAGCTGATCAAAAATGTCAACAACATGTTGCTTGGGCGTAAAACATGACCTTGACCTGTGCTGTGATTGGCTGGATAAGAGAGTTCAGTGTCGACCCCTCGAAGATGAAGACATGGCAAGGGTTGTAGGACTGAATATCTATTGTTTATATGTGATGTATGACTATATCTATTGTTTGTATGTGATGTATGACTATATTGTTTGTATGTGATGTATGACTATATCTATTGTTTGTATGTGATGTATGACTATCTCTATTGTTTGTATACTCAAACCCCCACACCCTTCCCCTCCCTTATATAGCCCAAGTAAGAAAGTCTGTTTTCTGCAAAAGTCATTTAGATAAGGAAAAGTCATTTGATGTTCTTTTCCTGCATTTTCCTGCCTGTAATAGTCTTGTGGGACAACATCCTGCGCGCACACACACTGATGTAGCGGAGATGAAATGTTTGGTGCAATATTGTTGACAAACTGTTTCTCGTCCTAACACAAGCTTAAGTCTTGACAATACACAATATTTGTCTTCGTAAATTACGACCCATCGAAGAATCAAGAAAAATTTGCATTTTATATTTTTTTCTTCGCATACAAATCACCGGAACAAGTGGATATGTTGTGTATGTACAATGTGGACTTAATATGGTACAGTTCCTGAGTACACTTGGTGTGGTACACTTGGTGTGCTACACTTGGTGTGGTATATCTACTAAGTGTCTTCACGAGTGATGGAAGGTTCTACAGTTTCTTTTTGTTCCGTTTTGTATCATTTGTTTCGTTGCTGTGGCCACCAAGACTTGTATGTTATGGTCGTCAGCGAATAATGCATTTCTGAGTGGTGGAAGATGATGAATGAGAGTTACGTCAGAAGACGTGTACGATCCCTATGTTTTAACTTCTCCAACAACCGTCTAGCATCAGGGTTGTGTACACATGTAGGCTCAGCCCTCAGCAAGAACGATCAAAGTCAATATATGCCTCCAAGTCTCACCAAACCTTGGTAATGGAGATCCTACAAGATCCGTGTGTATCTAGGGATGGACAGGTCCCGTAGAGTTTGGGAGTCCTACAACTTACAGTAAAATGATTGACTTACACCTCAGTGTATTCTTCCCTAGTACATGACTTGCGGATTACAGACATATCACTGTAGCTAGGAGCATTCCTGTATCTCTAGAGCTACATGTGAAATCCTCTCCTTCCTTCATCTGCAGACATTTGCTTCTTTCATGAAGGAATAAGGGATTCAAGCAGTCCAATGAATCCAATTCTGGCTCCGGTATAAACACGTATGTGTCCGGTACAAACGCTTATGTATCCGACACCAGCAAAGCACAAACACCAGACACACACACACACACACACGATCGAGCCAACGGTAATGCAGATGTATGTATGCATGGAGATGGGCGCCTCCATCGCAAATCTACATACACGAGTGTAGTGTGAACACTGGCGTGCAGGCCGCCCTACCCTCTCTCTCTCTCTCTGCTGTCTAGTTCCCCTCCTTATCCCAGTTGTTATTTCCTTTCTGCCTGAGCCACATGTGGGCTGCTGGCTTCCAGACCACAACATACAACCTCTGTACCTCACACGTGGCAACACGTGGCAACACGTGGCAACACGTGGTTCACACGACTCGTTCTACGTAATGTTACACTGGGCTACGTGCTCCCCCTGCCTTGCGACGATGTCTCGTCGTAAGTACTGGTAAGCAAGTACTACAGTACTTACTGTGTACACAAACATCACAAGTACTTCAGTACTTACTGTGTACACAAACATCATAAGTCAAAGACATGCGAGATAGAAGAATGTCAACAAAATCTAATTCATCTAAATTTGAGTCAGATCTTTCCCTAACTCGTCTAACTTTCATCTAAGTCTAATGTTCTAATTGTTCAGGTAGACACAGGAGAAAAAGTGGTCATAATGAAGAGATTCTTCAGAAACTTAATTAGAATTAGCATTAGAAGGAGTCAGATAGTTGGGGGGGGGGGGGGGGGGGGTCTGCTTGACCGTGGTTAGCCCGCTCTCCAGCCTGACGTACCCCGGTCCTCGTTAATGACCTTCGGAAACTAATTAACGACTCGTTAAGTAATTAGGAGAGCTGATGAGGAAGACGTGACGAGAACTCTCAACCCACAGTAACCTGACCCTGAAGTCTGGTGACGTCATAACAACCTACCCCAAGCTTACGTGACGTCATAACCTACCTCAAGGTTGTATGACGTCATAACATCGATGTCACATGACGTCAGACGCAGCTGATGTGCTAATGACTCATCTGTTCTAATAGCTTTCTAAGGAAGGACGTCAATATTTAATGTTATACATACGACCTACAACTCAGGTTGTGGTGTTGTTAGATGTATGTTGTACAGTGCAGACCACGAGCCGTCTCTCACTGTGATGGTGCCAGTTTAAATGCCTAACACACGTGTCTTGTAAACGTGTGGGACAGGTGGACCTTAAATGTTTACTTCGGGTCCTTTAAATATTTCTGGCGCGCTAAATCTAAATGTCTAGGACGCGTTATTTAAATTTCTGTGAGGGTGAGAGTTTAAATAGAAGGTAAACGTGTGATCTAAAAGCCATGAATTGATCGTTAGATGGTTTGTGTGCAATTACCCAGTTGTTCTGTACTGGGAGTATTGTACTGGAGGGGTGACATCTTTTCAATGATTCGTACCATCAAAGAACTTATCAAACATGTGTCACTTGTTCACACTCAAGATCTGATATGTCAGTTTGTTCACTTTATCCACCATCACTTCTTACTACCAACGTTCCGCTTCACACCTTCCTCAACAGAAGCTGTGCCTAATATGTTATGTCTTCTGGTTGTTATCGTGTTATGTCTTCTGGTTGTTATCGTGTTATGTCTTCTGGTTGTTATCGTGTTATGTCCTCTGGTTGTTCTATCCATGTTATGTTATATTGTTTGTTCTTACTTTGTATACATCGTAGATATTGTAGTGTCGACGTCATCAAACTGGTTCAGAAGTTTACATGTTGTGATCAGGTCACCCTTTACTCTTCTCTCTTCCATGGTAGGGCAGATTTAAGGCCTCCATCTTCTGTCCTGTAAGTAGTGTCTTTTACTTCTGATACCATCTTTGTTGTCCTCGTGTGTGTGTGTGTGTGTGTGTGTGTTTCATCTCTCTCTCCTCTCTGCTCGGATTAAACATATGATAATCATATGCATTGGTCGGCTTCCCACAGGGAAGTGGTTACTTAAATACGGTTTGTAAGTAGGAGCCACACTGTCTGACGTGTTCTACCACTTAAGTATTAAACAAGGTGACAATGGCCTCGAGCTCATTAGTCCTGACCTAATTAACCGGAGGTCAGAGGTCGTGAAACAACCGAAGCAGGAAATAACTGATAATTAGTCGTTTATTGTAGTTACTAGATTGATTCGATTATTGAATCGTGATTATTTTAGTGATAAAGACATTATCATTATTCTCACATTCATCATCATTAATGATGTTATCGGGTTTACCTTTACAATTACTAATGATCATGTTATCGCTCAAATAAAGTAGTTATTTTTCTTACTATGAAAATTATTAGTTATCAGAACTACAATTATCAGTAGTACAGTTATCAGTATCACTACGGTGTCAATATTGCAACATAACGCAAGGTTTCATGTAGGAAAGATTATCAACACCAGATGGCACCACCTCTGTTTGGGAGCCCTTGTTTACCACCCAATCCCATGTTGTAAACTAGTAAACCACTGATGCACGTGTTCCCCGTGGTTTACCCCAGGAGAGATACTTTCCTCCTCATCTATTTCAAACAATGACAGAGATAGGACAAACATGATATAGATTTTAAACAATCTCATAAAGAACAAAGCAATTCCGACCATAACATCGGGGCAATACAGTGTCATCACACGGTAATAAAATCAATACATGTTGATTCAATATCAATCAAAATAAATTTCATTATTCCTAGTATCAGTGAGAGTCTACAAACATTCCAGATAGCAATAACAACACAAGGGAAGGTTATAACATTATGGTTATTTGGATGTCGAGAATCTTTGGCAAAACTGTTTGTGTGTTTGTACTTATTTATGTCCGTGTGTATGTCTGTCATCATCTATCTATAATGATCTATTTGTACTGTACGAGGAGGGAGTTGTACACTGGTTGTACTGTACGAGGAGGGAGTTGTACACTGGTTGTACTGTACGGGGAGGGAGTTGTACACTGGTGGGGACCCATCTCTTGAAGTTAATGATCACTGAACATTTCACCATCTATAAGCTGTTCACAACCACGATCTCATAACCCCACTTCCCTCCATACAATACTTTATACCATAACACATTTTTACATCTTTTCTAATGAACTTTGTTTCATGTCATGTCACCTGGTTGTTCAATCCTTCATGTCATATGTGGAACACCTGTTCACTTTTAACGTCAACAGTTCAGTTCAAAGATCTAAAAGGTTGTCATCAGGTCACCCCTCAGTCTTTTCTCTTCATTGGTGAACAAACTCTAGGCTTGTAACCCATCCCCGTGTGTGTGTGTGTGTGTGTGTGTGTGTGTGTACGTGGTGAGCCAAAAGTCAGTGTTTACTTACGGCATGATGAGTGTAGCGCTGCAGGAGAACCGCTGGGTTAGCACTGTGTTTGTGTGTGACGCGTCCACACACGATCGTCTTCTTCCAGCCATCCGGATCTGGACGCCTCCACACCTGATCCTAATTGACGACACTTGGCGATTACCGGCCACACTGTGGTACCCTCCGATCCGGGAGTGTCCGGATACATTACCGGCCACACTGTGGTACCCTCCGAGCCAGGAGTGTCCGGATACATTACCGGCCACACTGTGGTACCCTCCGATCCGGGAGTGTCCGGATACATTACCGGCCACACTGTGGTACCCTCCGATCCGGGAGTGTCCGGATACATTACCGGCCACACTGTGGTACCGTCCGATCCAGGAGTGTCCGGATACATCAACAACACACTTGTGATTCACTTGTTGTATGTATTGGTCCACAAGACCTAACATGTGTTCCATCACAACACACTGGAGGCCGCAAGATACAACACCATTATCACGTCAACACTTGTTAACAACCGGACACATTGGTGGACACAGGAACACTGAGGAGGAGCCGGCCGGTGTGTGAGGAGGAAAGGAGGGGTAGGGGGGGAGGCAGGTGGTGATTGGTCACTGTACCGGCCGCTTGTTCTAACATGTGAACGAGGTGGTTTCTGTCGTTTGTGGTATGGCCGACTCTTGGTTCATTACGTGTAAACATTTCACAAAGTTCCAGCTTCCCACACCTGCCCACACCTTCCTACCACACCACACCACACCTGCCCACACCCTCCTACCACACCACACCACACCTGCCCACACCCTCCTACCACACCACACACACCACACATACACCTGCACAAACCCTTCTACCACACCACACCACACTACACTATACCACAACTCCCCACACCCTCCTACCACACCACACCACACCACACACACACCACAACCACCACAGTGGCTGCTGTACTGAACGGTGAAGGGAAAATGAGAGGAGCCTCGGGGTTATGTAGTGTGGTGATCCTGTGTGGCGAGATGCTCGCTCAACTACCCATCTTGTGTTGATGGTTGTCTGATAATGACCTGGTTGATGGTAGGATGTATTCTGAAGTGACCTGAGGACAGGTTAAAGTTATCAATATTATCAGTTAAGACAGATTAAACGACATTACGGGCAGCATGATACGATCACACGAACAATGTGATTCCCTCTTTAATGGCTGTTTAGAGTGGCATCATTTTATATATATATATATATATATATATATATATATATATATATATATATATATATATATATATATATATATATATATATATATATATATATATATATATATATATATATATATATATATATATATATATATATATATATATATATATATATATATATATATATATATATTCTCAATCATAATGATTATTAGTAGAAATAGAATGATCTAGGGATAAGAATTTCTCATATGCAACAGACACCAGGTAGATTGATCTATTTTGCGTAGATTGATTAACTAATTACCTGACCAGTTCTGATAATATCAACACTAATTACCTCGAGAGTTCGATGATGATATCTTCACTAATCACCTCGACACCTCCAATGACCTGTGCACTATTTACCTCAAGAATTGCAATGACATGTACAGTCGTTGATAACTCGTGTACACATGACAAAATACGCACACACACTGTGTGAATTCATACATACACGACCTTATGTGTTCATACACATACGAAGACAAGAAAGTTTACAAAGACATTCATCAGGCAAATGAATTATGCAAATGTAAATGAACAGTTTAACATGCAAATAGAACGTTAATATGATTACCGGATGACGCAAGTCAGAAATTATCAAAGTAATTTTGTGTCTGAATACAACAGGTATCATGGTATACTCATACAGTGATGTATTTTCTGATTATACAACAGATGTATCCAAGATTTACAGATGCTGAATCAAAGTCAGTAATTGTGAATCTAACCGACTTTGATTTTCTAAAACGCTTCTAAAATGGAACGAAAAATTTGAAATATTTTTTATCGCAGTCTTCAAATTTGTTTTGGTTAAGTTAATGTCGCTCAAAAGGACTTTTTCTAGACGTGAGAATATTAGATTTTAGAAAGTATTTTGGTCTCAAAGGGTTACTGAATCTGGCAATATGCAAATCCGTGTTTACAGGCAAGGTGTGTGATAGACGTGTGAGATGGTTACATCAAATGGTGAGTCACTGGTAATTTGATGCGTCTAAATATACACACGAAGGTATACACAAACACAAATTTGCATATATACAAACGTACACACACCGATACTTACATGTACTGATACATATGTACTTATGTACAAATATACACATAGAGAAACATCACTTGCACTAACAGACACATACAGGTTAAGTCACATAATCATACAAACATATGTAAACACATATAAACACACACCCACCCACACCCACCCACTCACCCACCCACACACACACACACACACACACACACACACACACACACACACATACAGGCACCCACACCCACACAGACATACAGACACACACAATGGTTGTTTTCATGATCATCAGAAGAGAACAATTAGTGATATCCAGTCATAAACAAACATTGAATACATCCAGCATAACGTCGCTTGCCTCTCGTGTATCCTAGCCTAAACAAACAGTCAATATATACCATTTGCGCCATCCTGGAATATAATCAATGGACCTATATTTTTTCCACTGAAATGTGATTGTTTCCCGTTATGGTGTTAAGGCACTGTGAATTCCACTGAAAATTGGCCATCAATGTGTTGTTGGTCTGTGTCGCAGCTGGATACGACCACGGCCTGCACGACAGCACGACGGGACGACCCCAGAGCACGACGGGACATCATATCTAAGGGTCGTACCGTCGTGGTCAAGGGTCATACGTCGTGCTCAAGGGTCGTACCGTCGTGCTCAAGGGTCGTACCATCGTGTTCAGGGGATGGTGCCATGTTAGACCTGACATTCAGCAGCCTGGGCGTTGAAGGAAAGGTCAAATAACTTCAACATTTCAGGCAACGTACCTACAAATAACAGACTAACGCGAGGATTTAGTCTAGCCAACGCCATCTGTTGGTGGCAGGGAACACTAGATGAGATATCAGCATCTACAGGTATCCAGCAGGTGTTGACTGTCTTACTAAACTTGAAATATGATCTAATGTTCCTTGTTGCATCTGTGTGTTATCTCGCTGCTTGTCTTACTGCTGTTATTATTAGGAAAAAACATAAAATGAATGATTAGTCACTTAGAGAGATTACTATAGGAGTATAATGTATCATTTAATACATTTATCATAAATAACTAACACATGTTTATCTTTTCTTTCTAGGTATGTTATAGAGGCAGTAGTACCAACAGACACACAAACACAGATGCAGTGATGTAAGGTAAAGTAAGAATGATGGATGAATGTTTACTTCTTACATATATAAAGTCAGAGTTGTGTAGTGTAGCCCTGTAATGGTGTAGTGTAGCCCTGTAATGGTGTAGTGTAGCCCTGTAATGGTGTAGTGTAGCCCTGTAATGGTGTAGTGTAGCCCTGTAATGGTGTAGTGTAGCTGTAATGTAGCGGTAAAGCCATAGTGATTTCGTCCTGCCTCGGGGGATCATTATATATACCATGGTCAGCTTACAACACTGCAGGTTGGTAGTAATGTTACGATCATTAACAAGGTAATGGTCGTTTGTATTTGCCTACAGGTGTTGTCTTCATGCACACTGGCCATATGTAATGGTAGTCAAATGCCTTATTGGTCGTTTGCACGTTGTTCATTGCACTATACACGCCCTTATCGTCATCTACTTGTATTTTTTTGTGGAATACAATCAAAATATACAATCAGACTTCACCGTATTTGTAGAGTTATGCTGACGATTTCTGTAGCTGTGTGGCATTTTAAGCCTGAGTTGTGCCTTCCCAAGCAAGAAAACATTGATAGTTGCACATTAATGAACAATGAAGGTAATGTACAACATCAAATATACACAATATAAAGCTATTGACTGAGTTTTGAATTTCATGTCCGTGTTCATATCATGTTATGTGCCTCATTAATCTGATTGTGTTCGTAAATTTCGTGTTTTTTTTTTGTCCCTTTTGGTGACAACACCAAAGTTTGATTGTTATTTACATGTAAATAACTGTAAATATCGCAGTGAAATGAATTAGACTAATGTAATTAAAACTAGAGGGCCAGTGCGAGGGTAATTATGCTTGAGCACCAGAGGTTCTCGTTAACTGAGTAGTTCAGAAAGGTAATTATGGCTTCAGTAATTTGAAACCTTGAAAAATCGATAATCATAATCGATAATCATGTTATAATCATGTTATAATCATGTTATAATCATGTTATAATCATGTTATAATCATGTTATAATCATGTTATAATCGTGTTATATTCATGTTATAATCATCTTGAACAAATTAGTTATGTCATCTTGAATAGATTAGTTTTCCAGAACTTTTACTCAATGTGCTGAAATGTTTCCCTATGTCTTCCATGAAAAGACTGAAGTCAAAGGTTAGGTCATCATAGCTATGGGTCGTATTGTCATACTCAAAGGTCGTACCGTCGTGCTCAAGGGTCGTACCGTCGTGCTCAAGGCTCGTACCGTCGTGCTCAAGGATCGTACCGTCGTGCTCAAGGATCGTACCGTCGTGTTCAAGGCTCGTACCGTCGTGCTCAAGGGTCGTACCGTCGTGCTCAAGGATCGTACCGTCGTGTTCAAGGGTCGTACCGTCGTCCTCGAGGGTCGTACCGTCGTGGTCAAAGGTCGTATCGTAATGTTCATTTTATTACATCAATAAAAACCTTTATAAATTTTATAAATAGTTACCAACCACACCTTCTCTTCTACTTCTCAAAATGCATCGAATTTATCTATATCTAAAAATGTATGATTGCCTCCTTTGATGATGACAAGACCTCATAAAATTAATGGCTTTCCTCATTTAGTGTGAGTTTTCTTACTGTCTCACATTCTTACTGTCTCACATTCTTACTGTCTCACATTCTTACTGTCTCACATTCTTACTGTCTCACATTCTTACTGTCTCACATTCTTACTGTCTCACATTCTTACTGTCTCACATTCTTACTGTCTCACATTCTTACTGTCTCACATTCTTACTGTCTCACATTCTTACTGTCTCACATTCTTACTGTCTCACATTCTTACTGTCTCACATTCTTACTGTCTCACATTCTTACTGTCTCACATTCTTACTGTCTCACATTCTTACTGTCTCACATTCTTACTGTCTCACATTCTTACTGTCTCACATTCTTTCACTCATTTCCCAAAGCCCATCTTGAGAAGAAAGCTTGAGAGAGAGGCACAAGCTTTTCCTGCCCATGTCATGGGATGGGCAGTTTTTCTCATCATCATTCCCACCCATTATCCTCCCCACTATCCTCTCCATTATCCCCCCCACTATCCTCTCCATTATCCCCCCCACTATCCTCTCCATTATCCTTCCCATTATCCTCTCCATTATCCTCCACACTATCCTCTCCATTTCCCCCATTATCCTCCCTATTATCCTTCCCATTTCACCCCATTATCTCCCCCATATCGTGGGAGTAACTATGACGTTTCGTTGGTAATTAACAACATTTGTCCCCCCAACTCCCCCACCATTAAGCCTAGAGGAAGGATAATCTAGTAAATTATTCTCCAAAGGATTCATGGCTTCCTTCATCCTGTTCCACTTGCTTTGTTAGGGAAGGCTAACCTTCAGTGGTCCTGCTGTGTTACACACCAGGGCTCCCTCTGCTATGTTGAAGCTTGGTCCCCTTTTCGTCTTTGTTAGTGCTCCTCGTACACCACTGTCTTTGTTAGTATTCTCTTTAACACCACTGTTTTTGTTAGTATTCTAATACCACTGTCTTTGTTAGTAACTAACACTGTCTTTGTTAGCATTCTCCTAACACTTATATGTTTGTTAGTATTCTGCCTCGCATGTGTTTTACCACTTATACTTACATCATAAGTAACTTATACTCACCACCTTCTTAAACCATATTATGTAACACTTTCCTCCCCCAAGCACGCTCCTCCCATCCATAAAGGCTATATTCATAAGGATCATACTTATATGCTCAACGTAATGGTCTGCCCCTTTAACACCCTTGTATTTCCCACCTCAGACGAGGAAGGGGTAATTACACATCCTGGGGAAAAATATAATTCTTGGCTATATAGTCCATAATGTAGTGTCACATGACCCCCTCCCCCCAGTGTCACATGACCCCCTCCCCCCAGTGTCACATGACCCCCTCCCCCCAGTGTCACATGACCCCCTCCCTCAGTGTCACATGACCCCTCCCTCAGTGTCACATGACCCCTCCCTCAGTGTCACATGACCCCTCCCTCAGTGTCACATGACCCCCTCCCCCCAGTGTCACATAACACCCTCCCCCAGTGTCACATGACCCCCTCCCCCCAGTGTCACATGACACCCTCCCCCAGTGTCACATGACCCCTCCCTCAGTGTCAGACGACCCCAGGTACTGGTGGGTTGGGGTGGGTCGTCCAACACGTCACAGATCGTATCAAGATAAAAATATTGACATGAGAGACAAGTGGCATCAAGGGAGGGTCCCAGTCGCATATCCCGTCAACACATCCCAGTAATACATGACAACAAAATGGCATAAAAAGAAACATCTTTACTACACATCCCAGCGAGCTTCCCGTGAACTGATCCCATGTAAACATCCCAACCAAACATCCCAACCGCGATAACATCCCATCACCACATCAGAAACCCAGCATGAACTTCCCATACAAACATCCAAGTAATATATTCCAGAGGATCCCAGAATATCCCAGCCCACCTGGCCCATCTTAACTGGTAACTCTGTTTTATTCACAAGTCTTTCATCTTGAGAATCGAATTAAGATTTTTACTCCATTATACCTGAAGACACCTCTGTCGGCGCTCCCCTGCCACACGTGGGAGACGAGCGCCCTGGGGCCTTACATCATGATGTTACAGAGTTAAGATTGGTTACTTAATTGGACCTTAGGCCTAACAGCTGCTGGAGTCATTAAAGCTGTCGTCAGGTGTTCAAGATAATTACAAGCCCACACCTGCTCTCACTACATATATGACATTTTCACACACATTTATCATTTATCAAAAAATGAATCTCTATAAAGCATAATATTATATTCGTTCTGGAAAATATGCAAATAAAAATTAACATTTTTAAATACACTATCAAATATTTTATATCAGACTAATGGAAAATGATACGAAATTAATTAATCTTTGTTAATTATGATAATATTGTAAGGTATTCCAGTACAGGAGAAGGTTAATGGTCAGTATGAGTCTAGATGTATTGCAGGGTCATGACCTGTTCGTAGGAGGTCACTTGCATGACCTGGGTCAGGTCTGAGGGAAACACCATGACCTGAAATCCATCAAATAACTTTACTGATATCTTTGTTGTGGAAAAGTACAGAAGGTTCCTTACTTTACACATTGAGGTAGATGATACGACAGATAACCAGAACATTATCACAATACGAGGCAAGACCTCTGATGAGTTCAGGTCAGGAAAGTATGTATAGAACAGGAATCAAACGGTGAAAGTCATAACCAGACAAAATGATACAGGAATGATGGAAAGATGCGACGCTTGATCGTGTTCGATACAGGTACCACATTGTAGCTAGGTCAACCGTGATCATAAACCGAACTATAAGTGACCTTCTCTATAAACCAGATCTTGTAAAACATTTACAATCTCTGCATTTCCCTCTCCCCCTACAGCAATTTCCCCTCCTTTCTTATCACATACACATCCCTCACCCTAATGTATAATAAAAGATCTCCTCCAATTTTGTGACGATGAAAAAAAAATATCATAAATCTCTCATAATGCGAGAATGAAATATGACCCTCTCCCCGTTTTCCATAACTCGCGTCCCATCGCTGGCTTTGTGACCTCGAGAAATATTATAATATCCCCCCCCTCGCCCCAACTGCCCCCCCCCCCCTCCAGGTTCTAACAGCACAGTGGCAACGTTTGCTGATAACTCACTTCAAATATCACACTAACCAGACGTGAGAGAGTGGGTCATGACAGTGAGGACCCACATGACTGCGACACCACGAACCAGGCCGGCCATCATCGTGACCAGGGAGAGAGAGAGAGAGAGAGAGAGAGAGAGAGAGAGAGAGAGAGAGAGAGAGAGAGAGAGAGAGAGAGAGAGAGAGCTCACAGGACTGGACCCTGGAGGGTCTGGAGGCTCCAGCGGCTGGAGTGGTCGGTTCTGGCGCTTGGCTGAGAGGGCGCTCAAGGGAGAGGTGAGAGACGTGGTAAGTACAGTGACTTATGTCTGCACTTAACGGGGGAGGGGGGGGGGGGGGTAACACACACACACACACACACACACACACACACACACACACACACACAAGGATGTAAAGTCTTTAACATATTGTATAATTCCGTCCCTATTGCGCACACTTCCTTATAGGCACTGATCAAGCTGGTAAGGTGGTTATGCTCTTAATCCACTCACATACTCACTACTTTCTCCCTTAACAACAACCACAATGTAGTAGTTACGTCCTTTTTGCTCCCAGTCTATCAAACCGTACCTATTTTCCCATAAATTTACGTAATTTCTTATAACCTTAAAGAAATCGAGGTCGTCCATTCCCTTTCCCTAGTATGAAAAGCTTAGAAAACAAGCAGAGCAACGAAGTGCCTAATACCTTACCGCTAAAAGTTTGTTTACATACGAATTTGCTTTAAAAAACGGGAAGAGGTTCAGGAAATGAAAGATTTTTCGAATTTTCTTTACGTTATTCCTTGGTGAATATTTTTCTCGTGAAAGAAATCGAGTTTGACCCAACATTTTTAAATCACAAGGAAAACAAATAACTAACTTTCATTTCGTCAAGATATGATTATATTCTAGGTTAATTAAAACAACATTGGTCGTTCTCGCTGGTTCCTTACAGTTAAGGCTTTCTGCAAACATGTGTTCCAATAATGTTTTCATCCTTCTACCATAAATCAAAAATGTTCAAGCTAAACTGAACTAAAAGAAGGAGTTTCTTTCAGCTAAAAATCCACTTAACTTTTTATGATATTTCTTTAATGATAAAGGAAAGAAAAACTGCATTTTCAGATATTAATATGTCGCATTTCGATGCTGGGGTTTTCATGTGATTAAGGATAAACATTTCTTAATGGAAAGTCTTTTTCATCAGGCGAGAGTCATTTAATGAGAAAGATTCCCAGTCTTTATCCAACTGAATCTTGCACTTACCTAGATTAAAAATCACTCACAGGTCGGAACCAATTAAGCCCTTGAGCACAACGGTTCGACCCTTTAACAGAACGGTACGCCCCTTGATCACGAAGGTACGACCCTTGAGCACGACGGTACGACCCTTGATCACGACGGCACGACCCTTATACACGACGGTACGCCCCTTAAACACGACGGTACGACCCTTTAATACGTGTCGTGGTGCTCATGGGTCGTACCGTCGTGAAGATAAGACATATCTCATAACTACCTTTGAAAGGACACTTCTCAACTCTTACATCTAAGTGAACACTTAGAAACTCTTTTCACTTAACACTCACAGAACACTTTACACTTAGGGACACTTAATATGAGGACAGAACACTAACGCAATTACTAATTTTACGACCCCAAGGACTTAACATAAATCTAGCGAAGGAATGTTTTAGATTTCATTGTGGGAAATGATGGATTCATAAACCAACATAAACCAGCCAATCCCAAGTGCCTGGTTGTTCCAGGACGGGCAGAGATGGTGATTCAGTTGTTGAGAATATTATGTCACAAATAAGGAGCAAAGAATCACTCAAAAGATCTTTTGTGATCATCGAAGGCATGAAATTTTCCCTCATGAATCCGTGATTCATTCCAGCAGTCTTCGTGCAAGGGAAGATACGTCGAGCAAAAACTGGAAAGAATAGAATATTTCTCTGGAATCCAGACCAGCTTCCAGGGGGCTTCCGACCAATGGGTGAAGTTTATCACTTTCTTTCTTCGATACAGGATGTGTATAGCGGGGGAGGGGGTGGTGGGGGGGGTGTATAGTAAGGTGATGTGTATAGTGAAACGGTGTATAGCGAGATGGAGGTTTATAGCGAGGTGGAGGAGTATAGCAAGATGGAGCTGTATAGCAAGATGGAGGTTTATAGCGAGGTGGAGGAGTATAGCAAGATGGAGCTGTATAGCAAGGCATCACTCCATTTACTCAGGCAAAATATCAATCCATCTGTACACAAAGATCAGAGTCAGGGGAAGCTACTGTGACGTGGACAGTTGTTTATCCCTAACAACCAGTCTTTACAATACCAAGGTCAGACAGTCGGTCCTGACAGTCTAAGGTCACAGTCTAAGGTCAAACAGCGAGTCCAGACAGTCTAAGACCGAACTGCCATTCTCTGGTCATAATCATCTTCTCGTATCTCTTATAATGGCCGATGATATGCAAATGAGCTGAAGTTAATATTTCGAGCAGCTGAAGTTCTTAATACAGCTGAAGTTCTCACTGTAGGCGAACTTTATAAGTTATCATGGAGGCCGGGTCTTAGGTGGACCATTAAGTTGCGAAAATACTACCTTTCATGAGACCTAACCATTAAGGGTATTGCCAATTATGAGCCACAACCTTGAACAGAATCAAAAGAAAATGGGAGAAAAAATGGTAGTACAGGTTCGGTTCTTCCATAATGGAAATAAATTGATCCTCTGAGATTTGGCGAGAATATTGCAATATTCCTTTTTTATCATTCGTGAAACTCTAAGATTTTCTGAAGATTATACCGTATGACACTTGAGCACGACAGTATGACCCTTGAGCACGACGAGACGACCTTTGTGCACAAAGGTACGACCTCTGAGCACAACGGTACGATTCTTGAGCACGATGCAACGACCTTTGGGTTTCAGGGTCTAGCTTTTAACCCGATCTTGAAGAGTAATTATTTTAAGAGTCTTACCTTCATACTCAAGGGTCGTGCCTTCATAGACAAGGGTCGTATCGTCAACCTAAGGGCCGTTCCGTCATACTTTAAGGTCGTGCTGTCTTGTTCAAGTGGTTAATCTTTATTCAGGACTTTACAATGGCACAAGTCTACGGTTAACTCAAGCCAGTTATGGCTATTAACGGACGTGGTCCACTCAAACTTCTGCTGAATCAAGATATATTGCTGCGACCGCAAGGCCTTGTGACACATCCACGATGAGAAATGTTAGTGTCAGATGTGGTTGACTGTGGTACAGTGGAAATGAGAAATCTTGGTGTCAGATGTGGCTGAGTGAGAGTCATGGACCAGAGAAGCTCTCCGCTCATGAACTCTCTCTCTCTCTCTCTCTCTCTCTCTCTCTCTCTCTCTCTCTCTCTCTCTCTCTCTCTCTCTCTCTCTCTCTCTCTCCACCCCTTTTTGAAATACATGCCACTATCTCTGGAACCACACATCCCTCTTAAGTCAGTCACATAATCTTCACATTTTTCTCTGTGCGAACAGCGAAAGAGGGGAACAGCGGCAGCCAGATGAAAAGGGGGAAGAGAGAAGGAAATAAAGAAGAGCTTTAACAATACAGAGGAAAAATGCAGGTGGATTAGGGAAGGGATCCTTTATGAAGCTGGATTTAGGAAGGGAAGTTTTATATAAAAGTGAACATGCTGATGAGAGAGAGAGAGAGAGAGAGAGAGAGAGAGAGAGAGAGAGAGAGAGAGAGAGAGAGAGAGAGAGAGAGAGAGAGAGAGAGAGAGAGAGAGAGAGAGAGAGAGAGAGAGAGAGAGAGAGAGACCTTGGGCCTTAGAGTGTAAACATACCTGACAATTCGTATTCATCTCCCACAGATGTCCTCATCTGCATCAGTAACTCTCCCTTCTGAGCCCCAAAATCTAATAATTTAGCATGAGAAAATATGTACAGAGAGAGACAGAGTGAGGGAAAGATACAGACATGGGACCAACCAGACAGAGGAAGTTTGCAAGACGTAAAGTGTGATTTCATGGTCTGTTATTGATGGCTTTGTTGGTGTTCATGTTATAGCTGACTGTGTCCAAAGCTCTGGTGAAGTCAACGAAGGTGGGGAGAGAGAGAGAGAGAGAGAGAGAGAGAGAGAGAGAGAGAGAGAGAGAGAGAGAGAGAGAGAGAGAGAGAGAGAGCTACAGAGGTCTTGCGTGTCTGTATGCAGGATGCTAAAGTGTGGCAGAGATCTTCCTACTATCAAACTGCTGGGAGTGTATGGAAGATGTTAATGTATGTATAGACTGGTGATGATGAAGGGTTGCAACTCACTGAGAGATGGTGACTTGTAGTGCACTATGGTACTGGTGAGACATGTGAAGTCTGCCGCGCACCAGGACATTGTGACTGGTGGAGCATAGTACTGAGGCTGCGGTAGAGGGACTGGCTCAGCTGAAGGTACAACTCCTGGTGTAGTTTCAAGTGTAATTAAAGAGGTGTGGTGAAGCGCTTTGCCTTAAGATACTGTAGCTATGTGGCGACCTGACATTGGTCTGCTGACTCACTGGATGTTGGTCTGGAACGTGGGCTGGGAGGTAGGTGGTGTTGGATCTGGAAGGTAGGACGGGAGGTAGGTGGTGTTGGATCTGGAAGGTAGGACGGGAGGTAGGTGGTGTTGGATCTGGAAGGCTTGGTCTGGAAGGTAGGACTTGAGGCAGGCATGGCTGAAGAGTTGACTGACGCGGGGAAACGAGGGAGTCTGTTTGTTCAACCCGCTCAACTCTTCCAGTTTTCCATACCACTGAATAATGTCGGTACTGGGGCTGGTTAGGGTAATGAGGATAAGCTCACAGCTCGTGTTTTGCCAAGTAATTCATCACGGCACATGTACGTATATACATCACGGCACATGTACGTATATACATCACGGCACATGTACGTATGTACAGCAAGGCACATGTACGTATGTACAGCATGGCATATGAACGTATGCCAGCACGGCACACAGCCGTAAGTATGCACAGCATCACCTGGAAAGCACCAATCCCTTCCATTCAGCCCAGCCCACTTAACACAATTCATCTATTCCACTCAGGGGAACATTCCCATCCATTACATGCCATTCCATCAATCTTTAATCTCCCAGAGTGGCCGACATCTTCTCCTCTAAGCTTATGGTTAAGCTTTTCAATCTTCCCGAGAGGCAGACATCTTCTCTCAAGCTTTCCTAAGCTTATTGTTAAGCTCACAAGACCTAAACATCTCTTCCCCTAAGCTTATCTTAAATCTCCCAGAGAACCCGACATCTTCCTTAAGCTTATCGTTAAGCTTTCCAGTGATAATGGAAGGGGGTGGGGGACCGGATACCCCTCCCTTCCAACAAGAATTCCAAATTCCTTTGAAAATGTGGGTCGTCCTAGCGCGCCGGTCCGGAAGGTAGAGGGTGATTGGTCTGTGTGTGTGTGAGTGTGTGTGTGTGTGTGTGTGTGTGTGTGTGTGTGTGTGTGTGTGTGTGTGTGTGTGAGAGAGAGAGAGAGAGAGAGAGAGAGAGAGAGAGAGAGAGAGAGAGAGAGAGAGAGAGAGAGAGAGAGAGAGAGAGATCAACCACTTACTCACTAACCACCATACTTAGCTTTATGGTACAGACGAATCTTATCATCATGTATTATATGGCAAGTACTCAGTGGCGCTGGTTACAGTCGGTGTTTAACCACATCAGTATGACCCTTGAGTATGATAGCCTGGCCTTTAACCCTTAAGGATCAGTTCAAATGTTAGGTCATCATACCCGAGGGTCGTACCGTCGTGCTTAAGGGTCATACCGTCGTCCTCAAGGGTCATAACGTCGTGCTCAAGAGATAAAGTAACTCTTTATATATAAAACACAAATGACAGCTACTTTGTATACAGTATCAGGGTATAATCTGTGACTTTCTTGGATGACAACTGACCAGCCTAGCAGTTGACATGATGTAGAGACTAATTCTGAACATATCAAGACAAAGTGCATCCTGTCATCTTTGTCCACCACTTGAAAAACTAAGGGATTAGTGGATTTCAAGGGGCGAACTATCAACACAAGAGGCTAAAACAAGCAGAAGCCATGTTTGCATACTATCCGGATCAATTTTAACATGTGATACTCTGCCATACTTGGAAAGAGCACTCGCCCAACCAGAATATAAACAAATGATACTCTACGACATTAGGAAAGAACACTCACCTGGCCTGTATGTAAACATATGATACTCTACGACACTAGGAAAGAACACTCTCGCTGCCTGAATGTAAACACGTGATACTCTACGACACTAGGAAAGAACACTCGCTGCCTGAATGTAAACACGTGATACTCTGCGACACTAGGAAGGAACATCCTGTTTCTATACCAAGCTGGGTACATGATGGAAGAATTGTCGTTAGGTTGTTGTACGGATCTGATAAACCTATCTATTACTTTGAAATTCATTTCAAGAAAGCAAAGCCTCTTCTTAACAACAGTTGCTTGAAAATCTAGTCTACCTGAGATACGAAATACATTTCTTGAAAAGTCTTTTAAAAATGCCCGTGTCAGTCTATTGGCTTCATTTTCACTTTATTTTTTGTAATATTTTCTCTGTTGTACTGAATATTAAGGAAAAGACTTTCCTTGAAAAATTCAAGAAGCGTTTATCAATAAGGCTGAGGTAGTAAGAGTGGCGAACTCCTGCCATGTTCCAATGATTCTCCTGCCTTGGTCAGTCCAGCATCGCTTAGCTTGCCTTTCTCGAGTCTTTGAAAGTGGCCGGAGGCGGTGCTGACAACTCCTGCTGGTCAGGGGTTCAGAGTACGACTTTTCAGGAGTAGTAAGGGATAAATTTTCAAACTCAAAATCCCCAGGGACGACGACACGAACCTTGAGCAGGAGGGTATGTTCCCAGACGACGTTGGTACAACAATTGAGCAAAATAGTACGATCCTTGAGCACTACGGTGCCAGCCGTACAATGTTTAAGGATCATAACGTGTTCAAAGGTCAATACATGACCATATAACTTTAAAATCAAACTGAATTACTGTAAACATCAAAAGAAATATGTTCTATACCTTAAAAGTACATAGGAAAATATTCATTACGTATAAATCAGGTCGGATGATAATTCGTTCAGCTTCTTGTCTGATAAGTGTAATTGAGATATTTATGATAGTAAAATAAATCTACATTATCTTCTGTACAGGATTAAGACTCTGGAAGATATGTATAACGAACTGATCGGAGTTACAGGGGAAACCCTTATAATTACCCACAAAAAACGTCGCAAAAATGAATAAACTAATATCTTCTATTTCATAGATATCTTCTTTTCTCCTGCTAACATGGTGAACAATAATTGATATAATCTAGAAATCCTCATGAAAAACAGAGATGTTGTCTTCTAGGAAGGTAAAGGAATGACTATCATATTACGTACGTTGATACAAACTGCGATAACATTATCAGTACCGTAAATATGAGAGTAAAAATATCCTACTGAGGGAACATGTATAAAAGATATCTGTCTCTCTCAAGCTGACATCAAACCCACAGGAAACTGTGGAACTTTATCCAATTTACAAGTAAATCAGGATAGTGATGGAGGCGGGGATGGGGGATGGTCTGGGGGGTTGAAAGTTGATGTTCTAGTGCTGGGGAAGAGAGAGGTAGACTGGGAACGTGTGATCATACCGTACATTTATACGTAATACAAATTTCATGGGCTCCTGCAGATGTCTGATAAATCTGTTCAGTTTAGTTGTTCCGTACGTGTTATTCATCTGTTGTTCAGCACTGTTTGTCTCTGAAGTGTTCCGTAGTGTTGCTTCGTGTTACTGACATAAGAAGCTCAGACTCAGATCCTTCAAGTAACCGTTTTTCATACAGTTTAGTATCAAATTCTTCACAAAAGGTCTTATACACACGCTCTTTTGAATTCCTGTCTTATTTCCATATGTATAGATTTCCTTTACCTTGAGAAGGATGTAGGTCAGGTGAGGGTCCTTCCCTGTGCATCCTGCGGGAGGGAACTGTTGTGTAAGGAGTCAAGGATCTCACTGCCTCTGACGTAAGGGTTTTGGAGACGCACCAGGCGACGCTCTGATAAGACCACAGGAGATGGAAAGGATTCTGCTTGGCTTAAGGGAGTGTTCTGATAGACAGGGCGGGTGTGGAGCGTATTTGGGGGGATCAGGAACCATTCTGATTGCGTAAGGAGGGTACGTGACGTATTCTGGGAAATCAGGACGTATTTTCGGAGTTGTTCTGTTTATAAAAAGAATGTGAAACGCATTAGAAGAAATCAGAAACTATTCTGATGGGCCAGGAGGGTGTGATCAGCATTATCTGAGATCTGATCGGCCGAAGAGGATGGGAAAGACATGAAAGATCAGGAGATGTTCTGATTGGCCAAGGACAGTGTGAGACGCTCTGTATGGCACTAGTCTGACAGAGCCAAGAAAAACTGGCAACCCTGATGATGTTACTACCTGAACCATTGTGTGATGTTAGTATCACGTCACTGGTGATGGAGATGAGAAGATATCCTGATGGGACAAGAATGAATGAGGGCGTCCTGATGGCACTGCCAAACGATAAGTCTCGTAAGATATGAAACACTTCAGACCAACTGTGGACATATCTCAGCACAACAAGAAAGCTGTGATCTTTTCTGGGATGATTTTAGAATGGTAAACATCATATGTATATATCATTGTAAGGACTTAACGTGTCTGTATCTAGAAATACATATTGTTCTTTATTTACAATTATTGATTTGTTATCATAATATGCTTCATTATCATCATCACTGTTATCATTATTATTATTATTATTATTATTATTATTATTATTATTATTATTATTATTATTATTATTATTATTATCATTATTATCATTATCATTATTATCATTATTATTATCATTATTGACTTTTGATGATAATAGAGGTACAGTAAAGGGTTATTCAAGAGTAGGGTCACGAGAGACCAACGTATAATGATCTCTGAAGGTTTTATGTAAGACTTTATGAGAGAAGGGAGGAAGATTACCAGTCTCTGTGGAACTGGTTGAAATATTCCACATGTGTATGGGAGTTTTCCTTACCTGAGATGGGCAGGAGGGCGCTGGCAACCTGTATTCAAATACAGTAGACATTAGGGAGGAGATAAAATACAGGATCTTGGCCGATGGCGAACTATAGGATACAATAGAGGAATAGTGGCGGGGAAAAGTAAATTCAGGTGAAAAGACATAGACAAGTGAAGTGGACACAGATTTAGAAGAGTTTGCGATTTTCCCCATAGCAAAAAGGGGGAAATGGTGGAACATAAACATTACAGGCACAGATGTTTATGGTTCCCCAGAAAACAAAAGAGGGTTGGAAACAAAAGAGGGTTGAAGGCCATAAACATTACAGGTACAAATGGTCGTGATTCCTCCTAAAACAAAAGAGGTTCGAGGACCATAAACATCATCACCCTTGGCGCCTGATGGAGGACTGTGTCGTCATTTTGACTGGAGGACACCGCTTCTGTCACGTTCTATATGCACTTCCATGATCATGGCTTCCCTCCATGTCACGTCCTATATACACTATATAAGCGTCGCCTATATATTTTTCCTAAACTATGCAGGAAAGATGTATATGATTTTCGATAGTAATCCAGTTAACATTATTTTGCTTACGTTAAGTTTTATACACATTTGTCTCCAGTGAGTAGATATGAAACGGTGGGTCTAGGGTGGTGGGTCTGGCATGGTGGGTCTAGGGTAGTGGGTCAGGGTTGGTGGGTCTAGGGTAGTGGGTCAGGGTTGGTGGGTCTGAAGTGATGGGTCTGGGTTGGTGGGTCCGTAGTAAGGGGATAAAGGCACTGATAAGGTCAAAAGAAAAATCTCTGGGGAGATCACAAAGGAACCGATGTCTTTGTGAGATGTAAAAAGGAATGTTTTGTGAAAAGTTGGGCAGTTTTAAGAGATAGGGAAGGGGTGGGGGGGGGGGGAGATCTGAGCAGAGGGAGGAGATAGGGGGAGAGGTCAAGGTTAGGATCAGGAGGAAGATGACCCAGGCAGGGGAGGTCAGAGGTCAAAATGAGAGGTGAAGTAGTGACGATGTAGGATCAGGAGGAAGGAAAGAAAGATATGAAGTAGGAAGATAAGAAACGTAAGAAAGATATGGATGGTAAAGAAGATAAGGAAGAAGAAGAAGAAGAAAATTAGGGCCCCTGTATCCCCCCCCCCCCCTCCTCCCCCCACCTGCCTCCCTGCTGGCCAATTTGGCCCAGAAGACTGATGGAGTCCAGCACCCTCCACCCTCCTGCCCAACTCCCTGCTGTGGCTTAGCCGACCCGACACTCTCCCTGGCCTCTCCCTGACGCACCCTTCCACTATCTCCCTTACACACTCTCCCAGGTTCTCCCTAATGTATTTTCTCTGCCTCTTCCCCGACATAGTCTTCCACCTTCTCCCTAACACACTCTCCCACCCTCTCTTACATTGACTCTCCCAGCCTCTCCCTGACACACCCTCCTTGCCTCTTCCTCCTGTCTCTCTCTAATATCAACCGTCACACTTTATGAACATGTATGGGCAATACATTTTCGTCGAGTGTCGTCACCATAAAGGGGATTGAAAACCTCATTAGTAAGTAATTAGTGAGAGAAAATTGGGTTCAGTTAATCAGGTAATGACAAGTTGGAGTCAGCCATCCCTTGTGAGGTTTATGAACACCTTTCTGGCTTTTTGATGCGACAGAAATAGAAAAAAAATGCAATATGATATCTCAGCGTAACAAGGGTCATCCTCTTTATAGAATCATATAGCCATGATATACGACTATACCAGATAACCGACTGTCATATATCATATCTTCCAAATATTGTAGGAATAAAAGTTTCGTCTTGGGAATATTCCTAGTGGTTAAGTCACCTTTATCTTCTTGTCTGTTTCTGTCAGTCAGCCAGTAGGAACGACTGATTGACTGACTTGATGACACGATGGAAAGTGAAGAATAAAACCATCGGTCGATAACAACCAGAAAACAACAGTGGAAAACAAGGATGAAAGTCATGCAAGAATGACACACTTGGAAGATCATCAAGGCTGAACACATTGCATGGCGTTAAGTGAAGGAATCACTTAATAAATACCAGAGAGAGAGAGAGAGAGAGAGAGAGAGAGAGAGAGAGAGAGAGAGAGAGAGAGAGAGAGAGAGAGAATTTTTTTTATTCAAACTAACTTGCTTTCCATTAACCTCAGAATTCAGAGCAACAATATAGCATGTTATTGCCCTAATTTCCTGCCTAATGCCTTTATTCGCTTCTAAGATTTTTCCTGAAATCTAATTTCCTTTCCAGATTTCGAAAAGAGATTTTCATTGTGGTTTGATACCAGGAAATAGTTAGTAAAGGTGATTTTGGTTCGGTATTGTCTGACTTGTTTATTTTTTGTGTATTACCTGTACACACACACACACACACACACACACACACACACACACACACACACACACACACACACACACACACACACACACACACACATACACACACACACACGTACAATACAGGCATATACAAGCACACATACACATGCATACAGACATACATACGTACCCAGATGTATACAGATACATAAAACACTTTCTACAAGACCAGCGAGGGGGAGCTGGAAGGCCTCTTGTCCTCTCCACAAAGTTTCCAACTCGAGAATATTGTAAGTCATTTCCAGGTGGAGGACGTGGATGGAATGTTGATCTGAAGACGTTATGACCCAGGCTGGCTAGAGTGATACTTCCGTCAAACATTATCAAAACGTTTTCTGAAGAAGGTCTTCCATGATCAAAGACCCACAAAACGTTTTCTGAAGAAGGTCTTCCATGATCAAAGACCCACAAAACGTTTTCTGAAGAAGGTCTTCCATGATCAAAGACCCACAAAACGTTTTCTGAAGAAGGTCTTCCATGATCAAAGACCCACAAAATGTTCTCTGAGATAAGACTTGACTCTCAAGGGCCATTAAACCTTACTCTAGAAAGCCTTTTTTCCCCATGAAGGGCCGTCGAAACGTTCTCTGAAGAAAGGCTTAACGATCAAAGGCCATCAAAATGTCCCTTCAGGAAGGATTTCAAGATCAAAGGCCATCAAAATGTCCCTTCAGGAAGGATTTCAAGATCAAAGGCCATCAAAATGTCCCTTCAGGAAGGATTTCAAGATCAAAGGCCATCAAACCCCTGACTAGGGGCGGTCTTAACCTTATGTGGATGACGCCATTTGATGGAAGGAGGAATAACTGAGGCCAAACGTTACATAAGACGGAATAGAAGATGTGAGGAAAGTTCCCTAATGACGTCATCCATAGCTTGATGGTGATGCCAGACAAGTGGTGTTTGAAGGAGCTCCTCTGGCCTTGGCTTAAGTTTCAGCTCTCATATTTCCACCTTAGGCAGACACGATCGAACGAAGGTACTCCAGCAACACCTTCATTGCTCTTGAGTGGAGTAGAAGACTAAATTGCTTCGATTCTCAGAGAGAGAGAGAGAGAGAGAGAGAGAGAGAGAGAGAGAGAGAGAGAGAGAGAGAGAGAGAGAGCACTGGTCTCCACGTTTCCACTAACACAATACAAACATCCCACACTCATTTGCTGCCTAATTAAAGCACAAGTCTTCGTTGTAATAAAGTCAGAGCTTCGTTAAATGAAACACTCGTTTATTCGTAGTTAAATATGACGTGTATAGAGCGTGACCTCGCTATCAAGAACTTCCAGCCTTTATGAACACACATGTTCATTCTACATCTCCTACAGACACAGACAATGTTGATTCGTAATAACAAAGTTAAACCAGTGTTAACCTCAGTAATACCAACTTTCTAATAATTCTAGAAACAAGGATTATCATCACCTGAGACCTAAGTCCGATGATGAAAAGGCTTGTTCGCCCATCCAGTCATCAGTTCCATATTGATCAATAATTCTATAGTATCAATACAATAATCTTTTTAGAAATTATTAATACATAATTCTATAGTATCAATACAATAATCTTTTTAGAAATTATTAATACATAATTCTATAGTATCAATACAATAATCTTTTTAGAAATTATTAATACATAATTCTATAGTATCAATACAATAATCTTTTTAGAAATTTTTTTAATATGATTATGAGCTTATAAAGACGGTACAGATTACACACTGGTCATTTAGCACAACTCTACCTACCTACAACACTTACATTCGTGTTCATGATTAGAAATCATGACACAAACGACCTATAGTTGTTGTACATACAACACAGACCATACCTGGGTGTGGATGATAGTTGACTGGACGAGACACAAACTACAACTGATTTCTAAATACAAATTAAAGACGCCTGAGTGTGGACATGATCGAGTGTGAACAGTTCAGCAGTTCAAGTGTATTGGGCTCAAGTGTTTATTGGTGTAAAGATACAAACGCATTAGTAAAACACCATATTAGTCTTACAAGCTGTAGAAACAAGATTTTTCTAAGTTTTTTTGTATATACTTACAGTCCAACTTGGCCATAAGATGCAACTTATACTTGTAAGTAAAGTGATGTTTCATGATCTATGATATAATAGACCGGGTCTGGCCTCTGTATGTGCTCACCATGAAGGAGTTACCAACGGCACTACAACTAACCCCCAAACACAGTTTCCAATCAGTCACGTACATCCTGGCAGGGTGCTGGAGCTGCTGGCTGACGAACTGGTTTATTTCTAGCACACATATGTTCGTGTTGTGAATTATTCCAGTATTATGTCAGGTAGGATTTCATAAAATATATCCCAGCTGAAGCTGTGAAGTTTATATTTTTGATATCTAGGGCATAAATAATCCTTGTAATTACCTACGATTTTCCATTTATTTTTCACTAAATAGAATGAAAGGGTTACCATTCACCCTACATATCTTCCAGTAAAAGAAAGGGTTCAGCTGAAATGGGTTATTCAGGCTCTTGGAAACTGCTGAGAACTGTATATAAAGAATTCTGAAACATTTGAAGCTTGAAGCTCACCCAACCTGCCCATCGATTTGCTACCAGACCTGTTTTTTGTTGAAAAGAAAACGGAATATTTCAGGTAGACCTTAAAAAATGAAGTTTAAAAAGTCATTTTCTTTTCCAACGATGAATTTCAATGTAAGTCTTTAGAAATGATTTTTTCATGACTAGGTTCGTAACTGGTCAACGATATTGAATGTGGGAAAATGTTTTAGTATTCCGTCTGGTAATATACCATGAACATTAAACCTCCTTTTTGCTTTAGAGAAACTCCTGAGCATATTTCTATTTACGATTGAAAAAAACCATTTGTCAACTCAAGAGAGAAAACAACGATACATTTAGAATACAACAGCAAATATATACGTTGCCTTAGGATTAATGTATGAAATACATTCACAGTACAACAGTAAAGGACCGTGTGATACCCCAAGAAAATAAATGAATATGATGGCTAAATACATTCATGATAAAGGAGAACAAAGCAGTGTTGTACTCCAGGAAAACCATTTCATATGTGTATAAAATGTATCAAAATAAAACCATCTATTATATCAGAACAAATCACAAATACACCTAGAATACAACATGAGTGGGCTCTACTGTATATTGCCTCAGGGTAACTACTGTATCTAGAGCTACTGTATGATACAGTCTCTTATGATAACTCTACTGTATGATACATTCTCTTATGATGACTCTACTGTCGTCTTCCCTAAACACATACAGCAAGGGGGAGCCTGGGGCAATGGTTGTGATGTCCGGGATAACCAGGGAGAGTAAGGGAGAGAGTAAGGGAGAGTAAGGGAGAGTTGGGAAGGTGAGAGCGAAGTTATGACACTGTAGGGGGAGGGGGGGGGAGACATTAAGCCGGAGAGAGAGAGAGAGAGAGAGAGAGAGAGAGAGAGAGAGAGAGAGAGAGAGAGAGAGAGAGAGAGAGAGAGAGAGAGAGAGAGAGAGAGAGAGAGAGAGAGAGAGAGAGAGAGAGAGAGAGAGAGAGAGAGAGAGAGAGATGGAAAACTGGCAGCCACTGAACAATGTGGAGAAGAAGCCATTGTTATTGATGCAACGATCGATAACAAAACACAAATATTCAGCCAAGTCTTCGCCATGTTGGTCAATCTTTAAGATGAGAATTTCGAAAATATTTGGCGACTACAATATTCGGTCTTCTCTCAGGATCATTTCCAAGGCAGAGGGACCTAACTTTCCCTTAGTTCGTAAGGTTCTTTATGTCTTTTAATGAGTGCAGATCTTCCCACGTAATGACTGCATAAGCTGGAATATAATGTTAGTTAAAATCTGGCTATGAAATATAATGATTTATGATTTCTTTTCAATTTCGTGTTACAATTTCTTGCGTAAAGTAAATGATTCAGGTAAATCATAGACTCCTTTTTTTTCTAAAAAAAAAAAAAAAAAGAATCCAGAAAATTGTCTGAAATGATAATATCATCTTTTGACAACTGGGAGAGCTGTCATTATCAGCTGTTTGTGACGTCATCCAAACAAGAGGGCAGTGGAAGGCTGGCTTGACTTAATGAAGTTTTGGCGGCTGTTTGCTGAGTGCCGGACACATACCGGACATGTTGTGATAAGATGAAGGGCGGGAGAGCAGCGAGGGGACTTAAAGGGAAAGATAAATACAAGAAACGGAGAGGAACTGAAGGTAGAATAGCTGTAAAGCAGGGAGGGTATTTGATGGCAGAATGGCTCAGTGGAGGAGCTTAGTGTGGGGATATGAGGTGAAATATGAGGGTAATGTGAGGAGAAATAGAAGGGAAGATATGAGGAGAAATAGAGATAATATGAGAGGATAGTGTGAGGAGAAATGAGATGATATGAAAGAAATATTACGTGTAATTGAAGAGAAATACTAGAGAAATATGAGACAGATTATGATGAAAATATGAGGCCATGTACGAGGAAAGTATGAAGAGAAAGACAAGAAGATAAGTAGGAGAAACAGGGAGAAGAAAGAGCCAGGAAAGAGAAAGTTGAGAGAGAGAGTGAGAGTCAGAATGAGAGAGCAGTTAGGAGAGGTGAGAGTGGATATAAAGATGTGAGAGGGAGAAAATACGAGCTACTGAACACCATTATCGACCAGTGTGAGTGTGTATGTGTGTGTGTGTGTGTGTGTGTGTGTGTGTGTGTATGTATGTGTGTGTGCGTGTGTGTGTGTGTGTGTGTGTGTGTGTGTATGTATGTGTGTGTGTGTGTGTGTGTGTGTGTGTGTGTGTGTGTGTGTGTGTGTGTGTGTGTGTGTGTGTGTGTGTGTGTAGGAAGCAAGGTTCTGGGTAAGGCTAAAGATAGAGTCAAATGCGTCTGTTCTGTCTCTCTGTCTCTGTCGTTTCTTTCTTATCTGTCTATTTGTATGTCTGTCCCCTTCTACCCCGCCCTCTGTCTGTCTGTCTGTCTGTCTGTCTCTCTCTCTCTCTCTCTCTCTCTCTCTCTCTCTCTCTCTCTCTCTCTCTCTCTCTCTCTCTCTCTCTCTCTCTCTCTCTCTCTCTCTCTCTCTCTCTCTCTCTCTCTCTCTCTCTCTCTCTCTCTCTCTCTCTCTCTCTCTCTCTCTCTCTCTCTCTCTCAGTTAAATCCTACACCATTGTCACAAGACATAGAGAGATTTTATCCTCCCCAGTCGCCACTGGCTGGGGAGCAAGAGCCTCCCCAGCTCCCTGATCATCTCGCCCAGACCGTAAACTTCCCCAGGATTTCTCCAGCAATGCTGGGGGCATAATTTCCCCCAGCACAAGTCGCTAGACTTTTTTGTTTGGTTCTGAAACTACAGAGATTTTCTTACCGCCTTTTCCCAGGAAATGTTGGTGTTGTGTTTGTTGTTGTTGTTTGTATTGTATTTGTTGTTGTTGTTGTTGGTGTGGACAAGATGTTTGTAGAGCGGCAGACCGGAATTTATGTTTCCTTCATACAGTGTGTGCAGCAGAACCTTCCCCTGTGGTGTGGCTGACCAAGGCAGTAGTGATTGTAATATGATAACATCATATCTTCTTATCTTTCATGATGTATCTGTCCACCACAGTGTGCCGTGGTAAGACGTCCCTTACTCTAACTCAGGATCAACCAAACATTTTCCTCTCTAATGTCATACATCAGAGACGCTTCTCTCTCCTTCATAGCTCGATCTTTTATATTTGATCTTCTATTAAAGGCAGGGAAATGTGCCATCCAATATGGCTTAAAGGGAATTCTATCCTCATGATATAATAAGAGGATCGCTGGAGACCTTCCGCTCTTGCTCTGAGTCTCCGGGGGAACAATCTATCGTGACGTCATCGTGATGTCACCATCTATCAGGCTCTGTCGTCAGCAGTGGACGGAAAAGAGTATAGCTCCTCCGCCAGTAACCTCACGCTCCAGGGGAGCCCACCTTACCCTGCTCCTGCGCGAAGTATCCCAGAGAGAGAGAGAGAGAGAGAGAGAGAGAGAGAGAGAGAGAGAGAGAGAGAGAGAGAGAGAGAGAGAGAGAGAGAGAGAGAGAGAGAGAGAGAGAGGCCATCCTCGACACACACATACAGGCAGCTACACTCACAACTAAAAATATCCAGCTCCAATTTACTGTGAAGATAAAACAATTTTCCTTAACATTCCTGTGACCAGAGCTGAACAGTGGCACGATAGGGAACACGAGGCACCAGGAACACGAGGCACCAGGAACACGAGGCACCAGGAACACGAGGCACCAGGAACACGAGGCACCAGGAACACGGGGCACCAGGAACACGAGGCACCAGGAACACGAGGCACCAGGAACACGAGGCACCAGGAACACGAGGCACCAGGAACACGAGGCACCAGGAACACGAGGCACCAGGAACACGAGGCACCAGGAACACGAGGCACCAGGAACACGAGGCACCAGGAACACGAGGCACCAGGAACACGAGGCACCAGGAACACGAGGCACCAGGAACACGAGGCACCAGGAACACGAGGCACCAGGAACACGAGGCACCAGGAACACGAGGCACCAGGAACACGAGGCACCAGGAACACGGGGCACCAGGAACACGAGGCACCAGGAACACGGGGCACCAGGAACACGAGGCACCAGG
The DNA here is from genome assembly GCF_036320965.1 of Panulirus ornatus. Taxonomy (NCBI): domain Eukaryota; kingdom Metazoa; phylum Arthropoda; class Malacostraca; order Decapoda; family Palinuridae; genus Panulirus; species Panulirus ornatus. The sequence goes on along the minus strand of NC_092228.1, from coordinate 39,085,063 downwards.
AACACGAGGCACCAGGAACACGAGGCACCAGGAACACGGGGCACCAGGAACACGAGGCACCAGGAACACGAGGCACCAGGAACACGAGGCACCAGGAACACGGGGCACCAGGAACACGAGGCACCAGGAACACGAGGCACCAGGAACACGAGGCACCAGGAACACGGGGCACCAGGAACACGAGGCACCAGGAACACGAGGCACCAGGAACACGGGGCACCAGGAACACGAGGCACCAGGAACACGAGGCACCAGGAACACGGGGCACCAGGAACACGAGGCACCAGGAACACGAGGCACCAGGAACACGAGGCACCAGGAACACGGGGCACCAGGAACACGAGGCACCAGGAACACGAGGCACCAGGAACACGAGGCACCAGGAACACGAGGCACCAGGAACACGGGGCACCAGGAACACGAGGCACCAGGAACACGGGGCACCAGGAACACGAGGCACCAGGAACACGAGGCACCAGGAACACGGGGCACCAGGAACACGAGGCACCAGGAACACGGGGCACCAGGAACACGAGGCACCAGGAACACGAGGCACCAGGAACACGAGGCACCAGGAACACGGGGCACCAGGAACACGAGGCACCAGGAACACGAGGCACCAGGAACACGAGGCACCAGGAACACGGGGCACCAGGAACACGGGGCACCAGGAACACGAGGCACCAGGAACACGAGGCACCAGGAACACGAGGCACCAGGAACACGAGGCACCAGGAACACGAGGCACCAGGAACACGAGGCACCAGGAACACGAGGCACCAGGAACACGAGGCACCAGGAACACGAGGCACCAGGAACACGAGGCACCAGGAACACGAGGCACCAGGAACACGAGGCACCAGGAACACGAGGCACCAGGAACACGAGGGCACCAGGAACACGAGGCACCAGGAACACGAGGCACCAGGAACACGAGGCACCAGGAACACGAGGCACCAGGAACACGAGGCACCAGGAACACGAGGCACCAGGAACACGAGGCACCAGGAACACGAGGCACCAGGAACACGAGGCACCAGGAACACGAGGCACCAGGAACACGAGGCACCAGGAACACGGGGCACCAGGAACACGAGGCACCAGGAACACGGGGCACCAGGAACACGAGGCACCAGGAACACGAGGCACCAGGAACACGAGGCACCAGGAACACGGGGCACCAGGAACACGAGGCACCAGGAACACGAGGCACCAGGAACACGAGGCACCAGGAACACGGGGCACCAGGAACACGAGGCACCAGGAACACGAGGCACCAGGAACACGAGGCACCAGGAACACGGGGCACCAGGAACACGAGGCACCAGGAACACGAGGCACCAGGAACACGGGGCACCAGGAACACGAGGCACCAGGAACACGAGGCACCAGGAACACGGGGCACCAGGAACACGAGGCACCAGGAACACGAGGCACCAGGAACACGAGGCACCAGGAACACGGGGCACCAGGAACACGAGGCACCAGGAACACGAGGCACCAGGAACACGAGGCACCAGGAACACGAGGCACCAGGAACACGGGGCACCAGGAACACGAGGCACCAGGAACACGGGGCACCAGGAACACGAGGCACCAGGAACACGAGGCACCAGGAACACGAGGCACCAGGAACACGAGGCACCAGGAACGGTGGGAACAATGGATGGGTGGCAGAGGCTGATGGGAAAAGGGCAGACAGCTGCAGGGTAGGGTAGGTAGGGTAGGGTAGGGTAGGGTAGGGTAGGGTAGGGTAGGGTAGGGTAGGGTAGGGTAGGGTAGGTAGGGTAGGGTAGGGTAGGGTAGGGTAGGGTAGGGTAGGGTAGGTAGGGTAGGTTAGGGTAGGGTAGGGGTAAGGTAAGGTGTTGCCTTTCTGCTTCGTCCATGGGAAAGATGGGAAGATGAGGTGATTTTGTTGTTATACATGTATGTATGTATGTATGTATGTATGTATGTATGTATGTATGTATGTATGTATGTATGTATGTATGTATGTATGTATGTATGTATTTAATCATGTATGTATGTACGTGCTTGTGAATGTGTTTTCATGTGGAAGATGTGTTTGTGTATGTGTGTAGCTATGGCATCGTGCATGTGTGTACACTTATGTTTTGTGTGTGAGTCTTGAGTTCATGTTATCATTCGTAAAGTATGTATATATAGGTAGAGTAACATGACTTTATAATCAGAATGATCACTGGGCAAGATGTGGCAGTAACACATATTTTGTAACTCCCAGACTCAGCATTTAAAAGTCTTGATATATTTCAATGCTTCAAGGAAATGTGAATTGAAGATTAGATTAGATGAATGAGTCATCCAATCTCCAATCTGGACTGGGTTCCTGCGTAATCACAAGTTCTTTCCACCTTCATGATTGGAGGTAAGACTCAACCTCGGATAACAAAAGAAAGTCATTCCATCTCGACTTCCAGTATTGTGCAGGATAATCCTGGAATAATTACATGACGTTTTCTTCGGCTGGAACGTTCCAGGCAAGTCTGGAAGTTATGGAGGAAGTGAAGCAGTGCCACACTCATGTTGTGGTCAACCTCTGTGTGTTGTCTGGCCAATGTGGAAACCTTATGAATAAGACGAGAGAAATAGAAGGAAAATTTATTGTGTGCAAGTCTCTATTCTCTCTCTCTCTCTCTCTCTCTCTCTCTCTCTCTCTCTCTCTCTCTCTCTCTCTCTCTCTCTCTCTCTCTCTCTCTCTCTCTCTCTCTCTCTCTCTCTCTCTCTCTCTCACCAACATGGCCCAGCTTTAAGAAGGTTGGGGGAATCAGGCCAGGTCCTCTCCAGTGTCATATCAAGCTTCACTCCCAGCTGAAGCTTCCAAAATAGCTTAAGCTTTAGTTCACTCTAAGCTCCCTCTCAGTTTAGACTCCCCATCCAGCTTAAACTCAACATCCAGCTTACGTTTAACGCCAAGTTTCATCTCCCCCCACCCACCCATCCACATATATACATACATACATACATACATACATACATACATACATACCTACAAAGTATACATCACTATATACTCAGTATATTAGTATGATAAAATATCATAATTCATGATTGGTCATGTTTCCCAGGTCAATATGGAAGGTTAACTTAGACTTAACTGAAAATCTACGTCAAGAAAATCCCGAGTTACACATGACTGGCGTTAGTAGAAAATGGGATGTATGTACAGTGTGTGGGACGAGGTCAACACATCCCATCTGTCAGAGGGATATTTGTATCCCAGCCTGGGATGATGATCAGAAGATCTACACTCTAATTGGTTATCATAACGTGACGTCATTTGGAAAGACTGGCTATTTCTGACTGAATATTATATATATATATATATATATATATATATATATATATATATATATATATATATATATATATATATATATATATATATATATATATATATATATATATATATATATATATATATATATATATATATTCCAATCTCCATGTTATAATCTCAGTTCCTACACCATGATCCTAATCCTGATGATATCATCCATAATTCCAATCTGTCAGACGTTGATTGGATCTCATTCCATGTGAAAATTGAGCCACCAGGTGATTGGGGCGAAATGTTGACACACCAAACAAACAAACAACACATTAGATCTGCCTCGGGGAAGAAAGTGCAAATATTTGCCGCCAGAAGAATCATGTTTCATTCCTCCTGCTATGGGATCTACGACCTTACTGCTCCAGTTGGTTGACCCTGTCCTAACCCATCCAGTGAGATAACAGGGTCTCTTGTGTTGGAGGTTTGTGTTGGAGGTTTGTGTTGGAGGTTTGTGTTGGAGGCTTGTGTTGGAGGCTTGTGTTGGTGCCTTGTGTTGGAAGAGCCTTGTGTTGGAAGTTTGTGTTGGAGGTTTGTATTGGAGGTTTGTGTTGGTGCCTTGTGTTGGAGGAGCCTTGTGTTGGAGCCTTGTGTTGGAGGCTTGTATTGGAGGCTTGTGTTGGTGCCTTGTGTTGGAGGAGGCTTGTGTTGGTGCCTTGTGTTGGAGGAGCCTTGTGTTGGAGGTTTTTGTTGGAGGGTTTAAGTTGTCACTACAAAGGTTTTATGTTGCTGTGTTCGTTTAGGCAACTCATCTCCAGGAACCATCTATCATCATTCTCTCTCTCTCTCTCTCTCTCTCTCTCTCTCTCTCTCTCTCTCTCTCTCTCTCTCTCTCTCTCTCTCTCTCTCTCTCTCTCTCTCTCTCTCTCTCTCTCTCTCTCTCTCTCCTTGACTTACAATTCTTTCGGGAATTCTATCTGAGTGAACCTCCCCCAGATCCTCACCAATTTTCCTACATGACCCCACGTTCACCTCCTTCCTCCCCTACACCTTCCTGGGGGACGAATACGTGGGTTCGAACCCGTGTACCGGAACTCCCAGGAAGATCACACTAAGATACCAGGTTTTCCCGTGTTTTTTTTGTGAGTTTTTCTAACAATATCATGTTACCAGAATATCTTCAAGAACTACGATAAAAGATTATTGGCATATTTGTCCCGGTGATATTTGGGAATATTCTGATCTATGTATTCTAGTTCTAGATGGATTCTGAACTTACTACAAAAGTCAGATATTTTGTATATTGATTCAGTGCCGCTTTGGAGGAAGTAAGATACATGAACATCAAGATATCCTCCAAAAATGTCCTAAACTCCCAGTAATCCACCAACACAAACCCTCAAATATTCCTCCAACAAACCCTTAGCAAAACCTCTCACCCTCCTAATGTCTTTGTAGGTACACACACACACACACACACACACCCTCCCAAACCCTCCATCTCCTCAAAACTTTCTAACAAACTCCTCCAAATTCTTCAGCCTTGGAGAGCTCTCCCTACAAACATTGCCCCACACCTCTCACTTCACCACAAACGAGTTAAAAAAAAAAAAACACCCACCATTTTTTTCCCAAACCTACTGAAGCCCTACAAGAAACACCTCCCACAGTCCTCAGCTCCTACAAAACCCGTCCCTCCAATCAACAATCAAGAGAGACACTTCTCGACTCATTTCTTCTTCCCTGGATCTTTAAAGGTGAAGTTCCCTTAAACACCACAACCTTACTTATTACCATGGTAATATAACCCTTACTACACCTACCAATAAACCTTACTTCACCATACAGGAATTAGCTGCATCAGTGAAGCTGGTGAGTCAGGTGGGTGAAGCTGGTGAGTCAGCCAGGTGGGTGCAGCTGGTGAGTCAGCCAGGTGGGTGAAGCATCGCTAGGTAACCCATACAAGCAGCGTTAGCAAGGCTAACAACGTTACTAGGGCGTTACTAGGGCACCATCACTGGTGGCGTTACTTCTGAACCATTACAAGGACGTTACTAGGGCACCGTTACTAGGGCACCGTTACTAGGGGTCCGTTACTAGGGACGTTACGAAGGACTCGTTACCAGGGTTTCAATAACCTGGAGGCCTGTCTCTCTCTCTCTCTCTCTCTCTCTCTCTCTCTCTCTCTCTCTCTCTCTCTCTCTCTCTCTCTCTCTCTCTCTCTCTCTCTCTCTCTCTCTCTCCCTCTCGCCTGCCTCCCCACAAGGCCGTAAATCGTCTATTCAGAATAATACATCAGCCAGTGTTCCCACGGCCAGCCATGACTGTCCCCAGGGGAGAGAGAGAGAGAGAGAGAGAGAGAGAGAGAGAGAGAGAGAGAGAGTGTGAGAGAGAGAGAGAGAGAGAGAGAGAGAGAGAGAGAGAGAGAGAGAGGAGGGGGGGAGGACTGAGATCTTCGCCACACGGTTCTCGGAGAAAGAAAGGTCTAATTGGAAGTGCCATTAGAGTCACGTTTCCCAGTAGATTATTGGGTTACAGACCTTACCAACCTTCGTCTTATATCTATATAAGACCAACCACGATCATGACGCTGATTGGATGAATGAGTATTGACCGATACGTTACGATATCACAACGAAGCATTATAGATGTCAGTCCAGCATTATAGGTTTACCTTCTATAAGTCTCCTCCCCATTCTGCATCCCTTTATCTCCTGTCATCACCCTTCCACTACCACTACAATATCTTCTCTCCCCACCTCCAATATCTTCTCTCCCCACCTCCAATATCTTCTCTCCCCACCTCCAATATCTTGTCTCCCCACCTCCAATATCTTCTCTCCCCACCATCCATACCTTGTCTCCCCTCCAATAGCCACATATTACACCAAGTGTCCCATCGTATCTCTCCTGCCCAACTTTGTTTCCAGCAACGACCCCGTGTGTTCTGTCCCGCCCACCTGTCACGTGACCACAACAGCAGCACAGTAGATAACCCTCAACACACAACACATAGACCCATGTATTTCATGAGGTCACATATGTGTATGTGTATGTGTGTGTGTGTGTGTGTGTGTGTGTGTGTGTGTGTGTGTGTGTGTCTGTAGGTCACACAGATTACAGTAAGTCTTGTGGGATTCAAAACATGTAACATTTTGTTTGTACCAAAATATCTCGTGATATTTTCTGGACGTCAGATGAGACCCTGTATCACTCACTCTGGATGGGAGTCGAACCCAACAACAATGACCAAAATTCCAGCATTTTTTTACCAAGTTTTGTTGTGAAGTGTGACAGAAGTGGTGTGTTGTGAAGTGTGACAGAAGTGGTGTGTTGTGAAGTGTGGCAGAAGTGGTGTGTTGTGAAGTGTGACAGAAGTGGTGTGTTGTGAAGTGTGACAGAAGTGGTGTGTTGTGAAGTGTGGCAGAAGTGGTGTGTTGTGAAGTGTGACAGGAGTGGTGTGTTGTGAAGTGTGACAGAAGTGGTGTGTTGTGAAGTGTGGCACACCAGCAATACCCCATGTTTTCCTAAGACATTCCTAGGCAACGTTGCGTACAAAACTCTGGAAGTTCTCGCAGGTGTGACGTGTGTGGTGACGTGTGTGGTGACGTGTGTGGTGACGGGTGTGTGACGTGTGTGGTGACGTGTGTGGTGACGTGTGTGTGACGGGTGTGGTGACGTGTGTGGTGACGCCACGGGTATACCCTGGTCTCCAGACCTTCCCACACTTAGCACAACACCTGCACATTGAACATGGCTGGAGGGTGCCCCCACACCTGGACCTAAGGCAGGATATATATATATATATATATATATATATATATATATATATATATATATATATATATATATATATATATATATATATATATATATATATATATATATATATATATATATATTTCCAGGTAGGAGTGGGACCTGGACCCAGACGTGGAGGGAGAGTGTATCTTTAAGGCGCCCTGGGACTTGTACCTAGAGGGAGACTATAGCTTGAGGGAGCCTTGGGCCACGGCCCTGAAGGGGTGAAGGGCCACTTTAACCCTGATGGAGTGTGGTCAACCCTGGGGTAAGGCAGAGATCCAATACTGGAACCTGAGGGTCGTCCAGCATATTGTGTTACACTTATTGTAGACGACCTCCTCCCTCTCTCTCTCTCTCTCCCTGTCTACTTGCCCACCTCTCTCTCTCTCTCTCTCTCTCTCTCTCTCTCTCTCTCTCTCTCTCTCTCTCTCTCTCTCTCTCTCTCTCTCTCTCTCTCTCTCGCTGACCCCCACAGTTCCCACATGATGGAGTTCCAGCCAGTCCCCACCAAGATCAAGATTTATATGCCAAATATCTGGACTTGTTTTGTGGAACTAATGAACAACACATTAGTCAGACTGCACCCAAATGTCTCTTGTCCAGTGTATGTTGAATGTGCAGAGCCCTGGGAACACCCCAGTGTATGTTGAATGTGCAGAGCCCCCGGGAACACCCCAGTGTATGTTGAATGTGCAGAGCCCCCAGGAACACCCCCAATGTATGTTGAATGTGCAGGGCCCCCGGGAACACCCCAGTGTATGTTGAATGTGCAGGGCCCCGGGAACACCCCAGTGTATGTTGAATGTATAAGACCTTAAGGACACCCCCCACACACCCAGAAAGTCTGATGCTACAAGAGTTGATCCCCCCAGAGACTCTACATCAAGAAAATGAACTCTATATAAAGTGGTTCATTGGTGAGTCTTCTATATTCTTTTGGTCCAAAGTAAATCTACAACTGTTGCTGAAGGACCTGATCATTAGGGGGATCTAATTTGCCTTATACGTTCCTTTTACTGGATGTCAGGGATCAGGGGGGAATGTAATTTGCTTTATACGTCCCTTACACTGGGTGTCAGGGACCTCATACTCTAGAGTTGTTGAGCCGCTGATAGTAAGATAAAGAGAGAAGAGGAAGTAAGATAGAGTGAGAGATACGGATGTAAGATAAAGGAAGTAAAGTCAGTGAGATTAAGAGAGGTAAGAAAGTAAGATTAAAGAGAGACAAGAAAGTAAGGTAAAGAGATTTAAGAAAGAGCTATACCAGAAGAGTTGATAGGAACGGTTTTCAGATAACATGGCTGAGAACTCAAGACCTTAACAAGATTTACCCAAATATCTTGAAAAGAATCCCAAACTGTTTCATGCTCAGGCTACAGCCAAGATGAGAGATCTAAACCCATTTGCCGATCCTCAAACCGCATGGGAGCTCTCTCTCTCTCTCTCTCTCTCTCTCTCTCTCTCTCTCTCTCTCTCTCTCTCTCTCTCTCTTACATTAGAGCGAGGAACAAGCATCAATAAATGTGTAATACAGTTTCATCTGCCTCAAGGAAATTTGCTAAACTTGAAGAAAGTAAGAATATATGTTTTGAAGTTTAAGAAACAGATGTGTGGATTATATTGAGAAACAGATGTGTGGATGATTATCATTATCATGGGACAGACATTCTGATAATGGTAACATGGTCTACTGATAATGATAACATGGTCTACTGATAACGATAATATGGTCTACTGATAACGATAACATGGTTTACTGATAATGATAACATGGTCTACTGATAAGAGGGCATTCAAGTTAAGGTCGGGAATTCTCAGGTCAAGTCAAGCTTGAGGGAGGTGAAGGGTAAAGCAAGACTCTTGAGTGCAGCTGCCTCCGTCTTGATTACTCTCATAACATCCAAGCCAGACTAATTAAAGGTAATTACCACAAACAGGCAAGCATCGTGCATCTGGTCCGACATGGAATCATCGTATCTCTGGCTGCGGGGCCCAGCCACAAGATGCCAGATAATGTTTTTTTCCTCTATTTATATTTACGGCAATATCTTTTAAGGAGATTTTTACATCAAGTTTGCTCATATTTTCTTACGTTTTAAATCTCTCTTATATTTCTCCTTTTGTTATCGTTTTTTGCCAAATAAATTTCATTCCATTCTAATATATTCTGAGCACATACTGTACTCTAATTTATTTCCATTCTTATCTATTATCATTATTATTATAATCGTTATCATTATACAACAAGTTACGTAAACATTACGTTAGGCAAGGTGTCTGCTGCAGGTCTTTCGTCTTTGGATCCTGGCAGTGTCCAGGAAGTCAGCCACGTCTTCAGTGTATTCGTTATGATGCTTGCAGTTGTGTATAAGGTGTTTTTGGTGTGTTAGATTGTTTATAATGTTGAAAAATATGGATGGTGTTCTTTTTTCATGACAGTGTAGACATGTAACCAGTTTTGCAATGTGGTAATATAGGAGGGAGAGCAAGGTAAAAAGTGTGGTGAAGACAGTCTATATGACAGCCCCTCACTCATGACTGAAGAATCTATTCTGATATTTTCGTGGAATTTGAAATGATTTCTCAACTGTTAAATCTCTGAGGAGCGAAAATGAAATTTGTTATAATTTCTGCTTCACTAACAACTTTATAACTTGATATTTCTTCTTCTTTCGTTATAGTTTACTATCTGCGCCTGTCTGTCCCTCTCTCTCTCTCTCTCTCTCTCTCTCTCTCTCTCTCTCTCTCTCTCTCTCTCTCTCTCTCTCTCTCTCTCTCTCTCTCTCTCTAATATTTTCATCAAACATAACGATTTTCAACGTTATTAACAAATCATAAAACCCTTATGTGCACTAATGTCCTTCTTGCTTCGAGATGAGTTATACATTGCCAATGCGTCAAGAACATTATTTATATTTTCCAACAAATAATAATTGTTGAATATATTGTGTTATGATATAGCTTTGCTAATGTCTCTCAATTATGTAAAAGTTAACGAAATATATTTCTTTCATATTTGTCAAAATGAAAAAAACCGAGCGATGCATTGTGAAACTAACACAAACAATTGACAATTTATCGTTGTTAAGCTCAATGTCATTCAGTAAATTAACATATTAGTTTTCATTGTAGTGATCTTATGCAATATTCAGTAGATTATACAAAACTAATTAATCAATCAGTGACACGTTCTATTTAACAGCAACCAGATCAACGCTTTAGAAATTAGATTTTGACGTATATGTCACAGATAATCTTATCTATTAAGGAAAAAAAGTATTTAGTAATATCAGCATCGAATGTGGAAAATCTTATACCATGACACTGGAAGATCTACTGCCACTGGAAGATCCATGACACTGGAAGATTAAAGAAACTTCCAGACATTTTGTGCGAAGCGAACAAACAGATGTTTGGAATATTTCATCCAGACAGACAGACATACAAACAGACAGACAGACAGACAGGTACTGTAGTACCGACAGCGGGCCAGGATATACGTGTCACCCGCCCAATTAGCGTGGTGTGTGTGCGTACATTTCATTACCATCCGCTGAGGGAACGAGGCACAGACCAGTCGTAAATCACCCTCAACAACCCAACCACTTGACGATGAACCGATGTCACAATGGTGCACACTCGCCCAGGATATTACACGACACTTTGCCAAGTGGTCGATCGCTTCTGTGAAATACTCAGCCAATTATTTCTGAGGAGGGTGGATGGTGGGGAGGCCCGAGTGATGGCGGATGAGCGGGAACATTGCTGTTATTTCATAAGGGATGAAGACAACGCATTACAGAGGTCGCTTGAGTAGTTAGGCCTGAAGTCTGTTGACCCACAGGGTCATTAGGGTCGTCCAGGGTAATTCATATCAGTCGAATGAATTTCAACATCTGAATCTGCTGCAGTTGTTTATGTTGACTGTAACAAAACAGTTGTATATATATACTACGTGATGACAGGGAGAATCCGTTACATATTACAGTAAATACAGAGGTAAACATTCTACCTTCACCTCCAGTGAAATCCTCAGCCATGTCTTGGGTAAATATTGACGATATCTTTCTATAGTGAGGTCAACTTATGACCTCCCCGGGTCATGCAATGTTCGTGAGGCCATACCTCACCTCACACACTGTCATGATGAGGCCATACCTCACCTCACACACTGTCATGATGAGGCCATACCTCACCTCACACACTGTCATGATGACATTATCTACATATATACACGTACCAGACGAGCTTGATTCTCACTAACCCGTACAGGTTAAATATACTTTTATGAAGACTGATAAACATGAAGATGAAATGAAATATGAACGAAGGAAGATTTGTTTGTGATATTTGAGATATGTAGCCAGCGAGGTGTATGTCTGTATATATGAGTGTAACATGAAGGAGTAAATATATACATATATTAATGAGATGACCTTGTCTGGGGTATTCAGTTGACGTGTCAGCTAACATAAGAAAATGATATGATATGTTATTTTGCCGACAAATTTCTTGTCTAGATTAAAACTAAACTTTTTTTCTTCTTGTGTTTTCCAGGATCAAGAAGAAGTCTGTAGCTTCCCATGGCTCAGCAAGCACCAAAGACCAGATATACAACAGCAACGGAAAGTTCCCAGAGGTGTTTGAAAAGTTCCCCTGAACTGCCGAGAGCTCACAAAGTTCCCAGAGCTCCAAGAAGCACCTGAGAACTCCTCAGAGCTCATGAAAAAGTTCTTGAAAGTTTTCTGAAGAGATTCGGAAGAGGAAGAGCAGAAGAAGTCGACGGTGGAAGACGAGACGCCGGTGATCATACTGGGAAAGAAAAGGCCGTTACTCGCTCGTGGGTCAGAGAAGACCTTGTGTCAGGTCTCGTGTCTTACATCAGACCCATCTCGCCCGTACCTGAAAGATTTAGAATTAGATTCAAAAAATTTAGTTTTCAAAGGCCATATGAGGGAGGCTCGGCAGCTGGTATCTTTCAAAGTATATTTCGAATCACGTTCTTGAAGAAAATAAAAAAGATATCATTATTTTGCAATGATGTGACTTAATTACTTACCTTAAAATATAATTCTAATTAGTATGATTTTTTTTCCCGGGCATAAATAAAGGAAAAGTTTGTAAATAAATAAAAGGTTTATTCCATTATAAATCAGTGTTGATCACATAACGAAAAGAAGAAAATATTGATGTTTAAAAATCTTTAAGTGAGGAAGCTGTTTGGTTGTGGCCCTGTGGGCCCCAGTGCTATGTGCCGCTAGCGGCAGTGTTGGCCGCAGGTGAAGGGGTGCGGCAGGTGGCTTGTGTGATGCGGTGTGCCGCAGCTTCTCTAGTGGTCAGGTGGAGCCGCAGGCAAGGTGGTGGTTGCGGCCGCTGCGACCCCCAGCCTTGCGTCCCAGCTGCCGCAATGAGATAATAACCCGGACGCCGCAACCTTCCGCAATCCAGAAGCCGCAGCCATGACGCCGCAGGTGGCGTTGCTCCTAGCCGCCTTACTGGCAGGTGAGTCCTCACCTTCTCTAGGAAACCCTTCAGGCTAGCACTACTAGATGCTTCTAGAATACACACACACACACACACACACACACACACACACACACACACACACACACACACACACACACACACACACACACACACACACACACGTCTCTAGAAACTCATTATTGTAGCTACAAATTAGGCCAGGATCGCAGGATGTCTCCAAGGCTGTGTTGTGACGCCTATGTTATCATGTAACAGTGCCATCAGGGCCCGAGAGCTAGGTTAATAATGCTCTAACAAGGCAATATGGGCTAATGGTCCCTGTTAAGGGGTTTTGGGTAGATGGAGGAACATGAGATTTCTATTCTTGACCATTTGTATGTATCCCACCTGACCCCCGTCTTAACCTGACCAGTTCATCATCAACTTCTGACCTAAGTTCGTAGTTGTTAGTAGTCTCCGTCCTTGATTACCTCCCACTTGAACAATGTCACAGTGTGAGAAGGCACTCACCCACCCCTGACTCCCTCCCCACAACTCCCACCACCGCGCCACTAGTTATCACGATCGTCTAAATCCATCATTAATCCCGGGTATGATGACTCCACTCTCCCACTAACCGTGTTGGGAAGATCATGTTTTGCTCAGCAACCCTCGCAGACTTACCTCCCTACTGTTTACATCTGTATGTCCATGTTCCACCCAGAGTCCCTCACAATCCCTCACGTGCATCCCAAAATCATCTTTCACTCCCTAAAAGAAAAGAAAACAAAATCCTCCCAAGCATATATATGTTACTGTCAATGTCTGTTCCCTGCCAATGTCCCCTCAACTCATCTTCAGTTCCCCCTAACCTCATTGCTTTAAAAAAAAGAATCACTTAAAACTAATAGATGTGTCAATATAGTGACTCTCACCAAGACTTCCGTCCTTCCTGCACCATCAGGGACCAGAGCAGCATTTTATTCTCACTTTATTTCCTGTTTCGATCGAAATATTTTAAAAGTTACGAAACGAAAACAAAAAGCAATCGCTGGATCTGTTGTATTTGTTTATTATTATGTTTCCTGAGGCTGAACAAAGACGATGATGTAAGTACATTTTTCTGTTTTTGTTACGCTCGTCGACCAGGTTCATAACACCTAAATGAACCTATGAAACAGCGAACGAACCAGTGAATCAGTATGGAAACGATCAATAACTTTGGTTGTTACCAATTCCACTGTCGAGATGGTCTCTTGTGTCGGTCATGATTCGTTGTCTCACAACAAATGGTACAACAAATCTTGAGGTTCAACTCTTTTCCTCTGACCTGAAAAGATGGCCTCTCGTGGGGGACTTATCAACATGGCTGATCTTCCCTCCTGCTCCAAATCCAAGAGTTCAGAGTGTCTTATAGCAAGTCGCAGGGTGAAGACGACCAACACAGGCTTTGGTCTTGATAAGGGGGTCTTCCCTGTGGATTGAGGGATGGTCTCTCTAAGTCCCCATCTGCTGACCATCCTCTTGTGTTGGTAGGTGAGGCCACAGCGGGTCCGTCTGTACGAGGAGGCTGTGGCAGACGGAAGTGGTGACCTGCTCTCCTCCAGAAATATTCTTATCCTTTGAAGGTCTGTAAGTTGCTGGGGTCAGGCACCTCCTCCAAGAAAGAAGTATAGGAGGTCACACTCTTCCCCCAACTCCGTCATGGGTCTTAAGATGACCCTTACAGGGTTTGTGCTTTCAGGTCAAGAAAAATGAACTCTTCTTCCCCGGTATATATGGAGGGATGGCTCATCACAACCCTGGCTCCATCCGGCACAACCCTGGCTCCATCCGGCACAACCCTGGCTCCATCCGGCACCAGATAATCTCACACGTCCACAACAAGTCTCAAATTTTGACAACATAATAGAATAAAGAAACAGTTTGTTTTCTTAAGAAGTATAACATATAAGAGGCGAAAACAAATATACATATATTTTTTATGTTATGGACAGTTAGCTGGTTGCTCTGTATGGTATGGGAAGGACGTCAACGAAAATTATTATAATTCTAATATTACCAAAACAATTATTTGCCAGACAACCTTCATACCAATACCCAAAATTTCTTAAACAATTGGCTCTAACACTGATGATATTTATATATATATTTTTTTTTCAAAAGTCATTTAAGGATTTTTTTCCGTAGATGCTTCTTAAGATGTAAGTCGCTTGTATATTGAACATCAAATTAAATAATACTGTAAATAGGAATTGTCTTCACCTGTTTCCCACAGGTGACTAAATATTACACTGTGCTTCAGGCAAGATGAATGGTTTCACTAGGGCAAGGAATGTTTGTTAGTTGTTAAAGACAAGTGAGTTCTCATTGGTATGAATGATGAATGTTGACTGGCTCAGTCACCTGTGGTGGTTACCTGCTCAAAGATCATGATTGTGGTAACGTGTGAGGCCATTCTCTCTAACATATCCATATGTACTTACAGAATTTTTCTTTACATTCCGTGCTGCCTTAATAACATGCTCTCTGATGTACGTACCATTCGTCATTATCAAACTCAAGCATGCAGTAAGTCTAATACAACTTTTGTTATGAATTTTTCTTTTAGTGTTCATGGAGTGACTGTCTTCTTTCCTGCAATAGGCAATGTGTGGTGTTGGAGATGGTGATGGTGTGGTGTTGGTGATGGTGATGGTGTGGTGTTGGTGATGGTGATGGTGTGGTGTTGGTGATGGTGATGGTGTGGTGTTGGTGATGGTGTGGTGTTGGTGTGGTGGTGTTGGTGTTGGTGTTGGTGTTGGTGTGTTCGATGTGTTGCTTGTGGTTGTGTTGTGTATTAAGATTTTCAGTCTCAATGAGGCTTTTTCCAAAACGCAAAATTAAATTTGTTTTAGTTTATCTGGGAAGCATATATACTATAGTTTTTATAGTGAGTTCAGTTTGAGGTCCGAGCTGACGTTTTCTTGAATCCATTTATCATCCGGGTCGTGACCTCATCATCCGGGTCGTGACCTCATCAACCGGGTCATGACCCTGCACATAGATTGGCTTGATGACGTAGTTCTCAACCCCGTATGGGGTACATTCACGTCGGTCAGAGAGATCTGTGGTGAGGTGGGGTCTGGGTGGGGTCTGGGTGGGGTCTGGGTGGGGTCTGGGTGGGGTCGGGGTGTGGGTTACCTACAGAACACGTGACTTGTTATGGGTTGTTACGTCATCCTGCTGGCCAGGTGTGTTAGTGTTGCAGTGGGTCACATTCGTCCTTGTGCTTCAACTGATTCCACACATTTCTTTTTCCAAACTTGCTGGAATTTAGGGAAAGTATTATAATAAGATTATCTTTTAAAAAAAATACATATCACAGATGACCTTTTAAGACCACGAATTGTATAGAAAGTATCTATTTGTAAGAGGTACAGTGAAGGAGAAGTTATCATAAAATGGTAGTTAAACAAAAGGAAATGATTACATATGTCACCTGGCGAAGATGTTCTGTGTTCTCATTGGTCTACAGCTGCCACCAGAGGGTTGCCCACACTCCTTTAGCTCACTGAAACTAATGATTTACAAAGATGTAGATTAAGAAAGTTTTCTTCAGCAGATGGTTTTAAAAAGGACAAGTCAAACAAGTTCTTGTTTTACAAATGAGTTTTCAACAAAGTAAATATAAAAAGATAATTTCTACTGAGGGTTTTCGAGTTGTGTTAGATGTTAGAAGGATGATTACACAATGGGGGTGGGTGGGGGTAGGGGGTTAAGGGCTCTGTATTGATTGATAACAATGGTCAAGTTTGATCAACGTGATATGTCAGAACACTTCTGTTGAAAGTTATTGATCTTCTGTGTCCTGTACTGTAAGGACTGATATTAAACTCTGTTGTTTTCCTCGAAAAATAGTTTTGTTGATTATATAGGTTCTATATCTATACGCTATAAGATTCATTTTATCTATAGGGCTATATAGACCAGGAGATATGGCGTCTGTTTATATAATATGTTCATATAAAGTTATTATATCTGTGGGTATGTTGAAGTAGCGAGTTTATCCTGATGTTGTATACAATTGTGAGGTACGTGCTGTGAACACACGACTTCTGTTCTATGTTTGGTGGCAGAAGCGTTGGTTGTGGTGGTAAGAGTGTCAGGGTTGGCAATGTTGTCAGTGTTGGTATGGAGGTCAGTGTTTGTGCTCGCTGTGGTGTTGGCAGAGTTGACGACTAGACTATTGGTGGCAGTAGGCTAAAGGTGTTGGGAGTAATGGCGTTAAAATCACATTTTCTAATATCTACATTCCTTAAGATAAAAACAGACAATTGCTATAAAAAACTAAGTTGTTATAAAGTGAAAATCTATTAGACAATATAGAGAGACAGTAATGAGAGAGTTATAACCTTTTCAACATTGTTAGTGACATCATTACAACCCTATCATCATCAATGTGCTGTGTGCCAAACTTCAAAATCAATGACATCATTAGTAGAACACTTTGTTCTATCGAGAACCGAACTCTGATGTGTTATATCGTCTGTTCAGCCAATATTATGTTCAATTGAAGGAATGAAAGTATTTGATCGTTAAGCAGATGTTGATAATAATGATTAATATGATTAAGGTTGAACGTTTCTCTACAACTGAAGACTATGACGTTTTTGAAGACAAGGGTTGTAACATCTGTTATGGTTGTAAGAGCCTATATAACTTCTTTTAATTGATCTTCATCTGCCACATCTTTGGTCTTACGCAGACATAAAATTTCCACGGGGAAAATGAAACACGATAAGTTCCCAAATGCATTTGGCAACTTATCGTGTTTCATTTTCGCCGTGGACTCATAGGAATATACTTGATCTCGCGCAACATTGTGATCCTTTCCAACATATGTGCTGACATTGTCAGTGTTACAGTCAGCAGTTCCAGTCGTGTGTGGTCATCTATAGAGCTGTGTCGAGTCTGTTGTCATGTGGATGACAACAGGGGTTAACGTTGTCAAAGTTCTTTTCACATCATTGACAGACTCTTGAAGAAGTTTTTGAATTTGAGCATCATTATCATTTTTGGCGAATTATGGTCAAATACCCTTATCTACCTCGCACATAAACATCTCACGTTAGGATAGATGTGTTGAACAAAGTTATCTGTGTCAGAGAAAACGGAGAAAACAAGAACTTTCTCAAGTTTGTAGAACATTAATGTTATTGTTTGGAGAAGTTTGGTTCCTGGTGTTGTGACGTTAAGAAAACGTGTGGAGGGAGGCAGGGGCTTGCTGAAATGAAAATGGGTTCGTGGTATATCATGTGTGTGTGTGTGTGTGTGTGTGTGTGTGTGTGTGTGTGTGTGTGTGTGTGTCTGTGTGTGTGTGTGTGTGTGTGTGACATCAAGGTTTGTTGGCAGAAGTTATTATCTTACGTTGTGTGAGTATGCAAAATGGGCACATATGAGAGTATGTGTG
The DNA here is from genome assembly GCF_036320965.1 of Panulirus ornatus. Classification (NCBI taxonomy): domain Eukaryota; kingdom Metazoa; phylum Arthropoda; class Malacostraca; order Decapoda; family Palinuridae; genus Panulirus; species Panulirus ornatus. The sequence goes on along the minus strand of NC_092228.1, from coordinate 39,067,052 downwards.
TGGTATGTGAAGTGTGGGCACCGTCTACTTCGTGTTTGCTTTGCGTGTCTTTCTCATACGTTAGTAACTTTAGAATCAGTAGCAGTGTATTTGTTCTTGCTGTTCTTTGTTCTTTAGTGTCACGTATTCTCTGAATGTTAATGTTTATATCCATATATATATATATTTTTTTATATATATATTTTGCTCTCAATGAATTTAGTAGCCTTAGTTTACGTCATGTTTCGTCTGTATACACTACATGGAGACCATCACACATCTAGCTGTTTGAAGGTGTTTACATTTTCCCTCAGTCAGTGTTATCTTTAGCAACAAGTTGGTTAATGATAATGAAGTCAAGATAGAGTGAGAGCCAAGAAGACATTCCTCTTCGGGGGAATAGTTTCATGGCCACAACTCGCACCTTCTCTTCTTACCATTCACCATTTTCTTTCATTGTTATGAGGTGTGATTATTATATAGCTGAAGCTGATTCCCCCAGGTTCGTAACTTTACTACGACGGTTTATGTAAAATATTCGTAAATGTAAAGTTCCTAAACTATTGAATACATATTGTAATGATGTGAAGCCTCTCACTCCATGTTCTTTGCATTGGAATTGATTATCGTTTATAAAATCCACAAGGAAGAAGTAAATTGTATTTCTAATATGGTTCATCTTATCTGAGAATTATGTTCAGGGCCAGACATCTCACAGCTTCTCATGAAATATCAACTGAACAAATTATCTTAAACTAATATTTAAATGTTATTTCTAGAAAATTCTATGAATTCTACAAATAACGTAAATATAGAGGAAATAAATCTATCTAAAAGTAAATAATGATAAATTAAAAGTTGGGATAAACTCTACGGAGTTCACCATCCATGTTACACTAGTACACGTTTTCTTTATCGATAAATCATTATTTAAATATCTATTTTAGTCAATCTATATCTCTATCTGTCTATCTTTCTATCTATTTGTTTAAGTATCTATCTGTTCATTTATCGATGGAATGTATGCAGCGTAGATATAGTGGAAACATATCCTTCCAAAAGTAAAATATGAAAATTTCAAATTTCCGAAAAAACTCTACGGACATCACCACCCACGTTCCACTACCACTCAGTTTCTTTTTACAGTTTATCTATTTAGTTTTATTTCTCTCTATCTATCTATCAAGTTATTTATCTATCTATCTATCCATCTATCTATCTATCTATCTATCTATCTATCTATCTATCTATCTATCTATTAGTTTTAAATATATTTTGAATTAGATTATGGAAATGAAAAGAATTGTTCAGTAGCATAAAGATATTTCAAAACTGAGTGTGAGAATGAGAGATCTCACTCTTTATAACGAAGAAATGGAATGTACGAATTAAAGTCATTTGTGAAGCCAATGTTTCAAGAAAAATATAACTAGAGATAAGTTTTATTGGGAAATACATAAAGTATTAATCGTGTCAGAATTTTCTTTTGGTAAATTCAATTATTTTCATGAGAATTTGTTTTTATATGAGTTTGTTGGAAGCCATTCCTTCACTGTGTGATCTTGGCAAATCTAAATACACATAAATAATGCAAAGAATTCATCTACATGGATTATTGGTTACACTGGTGGTAGAGGTTGTATTTGTAAGTTGTATATACTGGAGCCTGGGGGAATAACCTTTGTGTTGTGTTTAGAGAAGATGTGTTATGCTCTGAGTGTCGTGTGTGTCTGTTCCTTCTCTGAAAACAGCTTTCTTCTGCAGCAAATAGATGTATGGCCGGCTGACTGAACGTCTTAACAGTATTATCATATTTATTTCCAAAGCAAAAGCTATACCTGATCCCATACGTTGAACTGGGCGTGTATATAGAGGTGTTATGTGTTACATCTGATCCTTCTCCAGCCATATTGGAAGTTTGTAAGATTGGGAGACTGTCTTCCATAGATGCTGGAAGACATGGACTGGAAGATGTAGCCACCTGCCACTAGAGGGGATGGCAGTAGCAATGATATAGATGCCTCCAGGTCTGAACTCTCCCTAACGTTGCTTTCTCTCCCTAACTAGTCCGCCACTTCCTCTCCCTAACTAGTCCACCACTTTCTCTCCCTAACTAGTCCGCCACTTTCTCTCCCTAACTAGTCCGCCACTTTCTCTCCCTAACTAGTCTGCCACTTTCTCTCTCGTGTACTTTCCTCTTTCTCTCAAGTTTCTTACCTTTTTTTTGTCTGTGTTTGTTTTGGAAGTTTATCCTTTACTCTCTGTCTCTCTGTCTGTAATTCAGTATCCCTCCAATCTGTCAATATGAATCAAATATATATATATATATATATATATATATATATATATATATATATATATATATATATATATATATATATATATATATATATATATATATATATATATATATATATATATATATATATATATATATATATATATATATCCTCTATTTCTCTTTCTCTGCCTCCCTTATTCTCTCTCTCTCTCTCTCTCTCTCTCTCTCTCTCTCTCTCTCTCTCTCTCTCTCTCTCTCTCTCTCTCTCTCTCTCTCTCTCTCTCTCTCTCTCTCTCTCTTGTTTGTCTTTCCTCCTTTCTCTACAACCTAGGGAGAGTTTGATGTCACCTACATATTTTCACAACACTGGGGTTCCCACAGTCACAACACTGGTATTCCCACACTCACAACACTGAAGTTCCCACACTCACAACACTGGAGTTCCCACACTCACAACACTAGAGTTCCCAAGCTCACAACACTGGAGTTCCCACATTCACAACACTGAAGTTCCCACACTCACAACACTAGAGTTCCCAAACTCACAACACTGGAGTTCCCACATTCACAACACTGAAGTTCCCACACTCACAACACTAGAGTTCCCAAACTCACAACACTGGAGTTCCCACATTCACAACACTGAAGTTCCCACACTCACAACACTAGAGTTCCCAAACTCACAACACTGGAGTTCCCACATTCACAACACTGAAGTTCCCACACTCACAACATTAGAGTTCCCACACTCATAACACTGGAGTTCCCAAACTCACAACACTAGAGTTCCCACACTCATAACACTGGAGTTCCCAAACTCACAACACTGGAGTTCCCACAATCACAACACAGGGGTTCCCACAATCACAACACTGGGGTTCCCACACTCACAACACTGAAGTTCCCACACTCACAACACTGAAGTTCCCACACTCACAACACTGGGGTTCCCACACTCACAACACTGGGGTTCCCACACTCACAACACTGGGGTTCCCACACTCACAACACTGGAGTTCCCACACTCACACAAGTACAACTTAAAGTCATCGCCTATCCAAAACTTGGGTTAGTCTGACTTGCTACTTGATGTGGGCCGGAAGTGACGTGATTTGGCCACAACACACACACACACACACACACACACACACACACACACACATTTTCACTGTATCGAAAAACAACTACAAGTTCTCGTTTTTCACTGTATGCAGTCCAGAAAAAGTTCACTGCTTCGTGCTACAAGCTTCAGTGATCCATCTTACAACCAGTAAAGATTCCCAGGAAACTGCTGAGCCAGTTATTGGCAGTGAAGAAAGCAGTATAATGTTGCATGATAGAGGCAGTGATGATAGCAATATGTCTGCATGAAGATAGAAACCATCACTTTAGCTCATACTCCGAGTCATAACACATTTGCCTGAGCGTTAGCTGCTTATTTACATTATTAAGTTTCATTTTCCTGAGATTTCGGGTTTTATTATCTGGCTAACTGACACCGATCATGACTAGATAATTAGTCCACTTGCAGAGTGAGTTGATATTGAGGTTTACGATCATGATGCTGTGGCATATAAATGAAGTATGACCCGACGCCTAGGTTTCTTGACACGTAAATAATATTCTAATTCTAATCAAGATATCACTTGATGCTCAGTAAGAACAAAGTTAGTGAGGCACTGTGACAGGAATGGATGTAAACCATATTGCTGAGGAATATGTAAATAACTGAAGATATAAATAATACAATCTTTATGGCAAGGATTCGACTTTCTCAGATTTTGTCACTGTAAATAATAATAGTCTTATAACCATCTGGGTAAACAAGGGTTGTATTGTTATACTACGAATAATCTGTTATAATGACGCCTTCTCCAGCATTGTCTGTTCTTATAACATTATCTTGAGTAATTAAAGAGCAGCATCCCATATGATTATATATATATATATATATATATATATATATATATATATATATATATATATATATATATATATATATATATATATATATATATATATATATACATGGGTGTCTTTTATGGAAGAGAAGAATATTATATTTTCATTCTTATAAATAAAACTCTAAGTCAACATAACTAAGGACTTAACCCTGAACATAGAGGCACTTATGATGAACTTCTGTAATTAGAGTGTGTAGGTTAATGTAGGTTAGAGTATGCAGGTTAGAGTGTGTAGGTTAGAGTGTGTTGATTAGAGTGTGTAGGTTAAAGTATGTAGGTTAGAGTATGTAGGTTAGAGTATGTAGGTTAGAGTGTGTTGGTTAGAGTGTGTAGGTTAGAGTGTGTTTTCGTTCGCTGTAGAGATGATGTTGTTGTGTTTGTTGAGAATGAGACCGTTCTAGTGTTCATGGAAAAATCTGACATGATCGATGCTAGCACTTCAGTGGATGTTGATATGATGTCTCGTTCACGTCTGTTGGGGCTCAAGGCATGTCTTACAATTTGTATTTACTTTTTTTTTAATTGGAAAACTTCAATAACAGGCAACACATACTGGATAACAAAGGTGTGTACAAGTCAAATGATATCTCTGTTTATAGCATATCTTAGTTACATGTCTTGACAGTGTGCACCTTCAGCTCGTTTTCTTCCATATAGTGTAGTTTGTTCTCCTACCGTCAGTGTTCGTCAGTTCAACTGTTCTGTTCTTCAAAGTGACGTTCTAAAGTGTTTCCAAGTTCGTGGTGAATTCATGATTCGTGAAAATGAAGTGTTATTCAGTGTATTATTGTTATTCAAAGATGTATTCAGGTGTGTCCATACATAAGATGTTATTAAAGTGATATACTGAAACTTTCACTGTGTGAATATCTTATTACATAAATATACTCCAGTAAATGTAAAGTTCTTCTCATGTATTACCTATAGGTTGCAATATAACTTTGGTTCGAAGTATCCAGATATATGTCAAATTCTTTTCATTAAAGCATCTATATCAAATAAAATATCTGACTAAATACATCTTAATATCATGTAAATCCTGCTTATTTCTTCCTTCAAAATAATTTACCATTTTCAAAACCTTTTAAACCTTCGTGTACCACACCCTTCCTAAAACTTGTGTGTTAATTATGTGAGAGTTTTTTTGTAGAATATTTCTAAGTACTTCCTTTGCATTTGCAAGTACTGACCTTTGCTTAAATAATTGCTTCCTGTGTTATATTTTCTTATATTGTTGTATTAAGGTTATAAATTATTCCATTCTTACTGTATTGAAGTAATTCTTTCTCTTATCTGCCTGGATAATGCTTCTAAACTTTATTTTCATCTTAATGGAATTTGAATCTGCATTTGTAAACTTAATCATCCTTAGAACTGCTTTATATATAGATGTATTCTTTCTATGGCTCAGTAGAAGGTGGAAAAATAAGAGCTGTCAAATTTAAAGTAAACTCTTTGCATCATCTTTTGTATTTCTATCGGTAGCAAAAAATATTCTCTAACTGTAGATAGAAAAGATACTTTCTAACTATAAAGTAGTTACAGAATCCTTAATATCTATTCCGCTCGTAAAGCTTTCATCTAAAATCCACATTTGCATTAACATTGACATTATCTCCTGTTTTGCCTCCATTTCAGCTGTTTTGTGTCCATTCTGAAGATTCATACTAACATACTGGTGTTTTCCCATGACGCTAACATGAGATTATGACCCTGACAGCCTCAGCCAATTCGTATCATTTCACTTTATTCCCTGCTTGGTAATCTGTAATGACCCCCCCACCCCCCCACCCCAACCCTCCCCCCCCACAGTACCATCCTCTGAGACTACCTTGTCTGCTTGCTTATAAACTACTAACTACTACATTGACTATAGTGGAACCGGTTACTGCAAACCCTTTTGATTAACCCTTTAGGTAACATCCTTCACACCGGAAGTGATTACCATAATCCTTGATCAAGTGTAATTATTCGATCATGACTATGGCTTCCTCGTTGTGTTGTACACAGCGTAAACCTCTTCCTTATATGGTATGTCATTATCTTCCTCAAAGTGTGTCCTATACAGAGATGTCAGGTAATCCTGTGGTAAACGATGATTATAGCAATCTTATGGAAGCTGCGATCATGATAACTGTCTTGACTTAAAGTACAAATTTAGATCAGTTTTACGTGTTTTGATATATATATATATATATATATATATATATATATATATATATATATATATATATATATATATATGTATATATATATATATATATATATATATATATATATATATATATATATATATATATATATATATATATATATATATATATATATATATATATATATATATATATATATATATATATATATATATGAAATTATCTATAATGCTCCCGAAGATATAATTAGAAATTCTGTTCAAAATTTAATATTGATTAATTTGATTATATGATAACACATGTAAATGAGTCAGCATAAAGTGACGATTAATTACAAAGGATCGGAAAAGATGTGATAAGTGTAATTAAATGTTATTCTAGAATTTCAAGATAAATTAAATCTGCGAAAAATTAGAATAAATAACGAAACTAATGCAACTTGATGAGATCAGTGGTATGCCACATGTAGAAATAATTTATGAAGTTTTGTATCCATGAAACATCTAATGATCAAATTTTCTTAATAATTTGCTCACCTTTCCCTTAATTTTTTTTCTATAAACACAGAAATAAAGTTCAAATGAACTAGGAAAATTCCTCAAAATTTTACCGTAAAATTTCACACATAAGTGACGTTCATGTTCTAGATAGAAAAAGTTAAATTGTCGTACATGTATTAGTGAAGTCAAGTTATTTTGGTGTTAAGTTTGAGGTGGGACAAATTATATTGGTGTTTCGCATTGTATACTGTAGCCATTGCTGAGAAAAATCATACAAACTGTATTTTGTAACTGTCTTTACTGTTTTTGTTCTAACAAAGAGAGAAACGTTTTACAAACACACTATATGATATTTTCCTTAACTATGAGAGGAAGGTAAATCTTTATACAATAAAATTTTGAGGCTGAACGAAATTTGTGACAGGTACAACAAAGAAATGTTTTTGTTTTGACACAAATTCAAATACAATTGACCCTGAAAAAAACAGAAAGTTTTCACAAAAATCAGTCGAAGAAATTTGTTTATATATTAGTATGTGTGTGTGTGTGTGTGTGTGTGTGTGTGTGTGTGTGTGTGTGTGTGTGTGTGTATGTGTTCACTGAGGACTTCATGATATTAATATTTCACTAAATCTCCTAATGTTGTTATCTTGTTATTCTTCGTTACTGCACAACTTCGTCTTGTGTGAGCAAATCATCAGATTTCCAGGAAGTGACATCATGATCTCAGCTTCCATGATAATCCTCCAAACTATTTACGTTCTTCTTTATCTCCTCTGTATATACTGATACGTAATCAGTCATCAGGTTTGACATATTACATATATATATATATATATATATATATATATATATATATATATATATATATATATATATATATATATATATATATATATATATATATATATATATATATATATATATATATATATATATATATATATATATATATATATGTAACTCTATTCGTTAGTTTGCTAGTAACAGCTTGTATTCTAGAGAAAATTAAGGTACCGAGTCAAGTAGTTGACTGATGTGCACTAGTGACCAGATTAAGTTTCGTGATCACTTAATCTGTTCTTGTCCTCACAATGTGTGGGCGGGTCTGCCCCAGCCAGGGTCTCGTGTAGTAATTCCTCGATGTTATACTTTACTTCGTTGTAGTCGCTATAGCTAATGTGGATGTATTAAAGAACTTATATTCGATGTTTTCGCTTATCTCACACTTATAAGTAACGGAGAAGAATTTAAGTAGTTTGGCGTTTTGGAAGTCGATAAATTTGCCGATATTGTGGACATAATGTTTGATATCGTGGACATAATGGATGATATCGTGGACATAATGTATGATATCGTGGACATAATGTATGATATCGTGGACATGATGTATGATATCGTGGACATAAGGGTCAGTATTGCTTATGGTAAACTAGGAACATCCCTGGTAACTACAGATTTACTAAATAATCAAATTACTTTTTTAAATAATGTTTGGCATTTGTTGTGTTTAAATAATATGCATTTTTTGCTTAATAAACAAATGAAGTAAACAATTTTGTTTAATTTACAGTGATGGGCCCCTGTCTGGCCCATATCACTGGAACATAAATAGACATGATATTATTGATTAATGTGAAATAAAGAATAGATGAACAAGACAAAGATTATGTATGTATATATTATATATGGAACCAAAACACATCTGACACTTCACACACAAGACTCACCACACTGTCACGTGAACACACATACAGTATTTGTTGTATATGTGAATGTTGATCACACGTGACAGTCACAAAATGATATACTAAACACATGATATGTGAATATTATTAAGAAGAATATGATATTAAGTCAAGCTGCCATGTTAACAGTACCTTACTGTATGAAGAAATGTGAAAGTATTGAAATGGAAATTCCCATTTTTTATCAGGGTTCAATATGTATATTATGATTCTCTATAACGTAAACTTTCTGGCCATTGAATATCATCACTTTCTGAAGGTATATATCAGTGTGAGTGCCTTCAAGGCGGTGTTGAAGTTATGTTGACAAACTTCAGTAAACACCAAGGTATATTCTCAAGCGAGAAGCTAAACTCTCTAAAAACTTCTTACTCAAACATTTATTCTTTGTTATGAAGCATATTATATTTTTTGAGACTTCGGAAAAGACATTTTCATGCAAACACCTTCATTTATACTGTGTTGATGCATGGTATACATTGAGACAGTCATGAACATATTCATCATACACACATGCACGTATCTTCACCTAAAACTATCAACCACATTATACTCATCTCTCATGACATAAAAGCAAATCATATTCCGCTTTAACTAATATAACTAAACTCTGTATTACTATTACTAAATAAAACTACAAATAATTAAGTCTACTGATTTGAATGATAACTAAATCTGCTGAGGGTTTCTCAGTTTATTTAGCCTTTTCTAATTGTATCGTCTGATGTTATAAGGAATTACCTGAACGATGGTTGGAATATAGAGGTAACTACCTTGTGTATGACGTCATTCGATGTTTGTAGCGCGGGCTTTTCCCGTGTTCCCTTCCTTGTCCCCAGCGCTCGGTTAGAACTCGTCCTAACTACCTCCATTTAGTGCCACTAACTTGTAACAATGATCACAATACATTCGAATTTTTCCTTGACAAGTGATCAATCAGGAGGGGAAATTCATTCACTCTTAAAGATACGAGTTATTACAACTTGCGTCTTGTGGTTGTTAGTTGTTCATACGTAGCGTTTCCTGCCTCCTGTTGTGGTGACGTCATACAGTTAGTGGATCGTTGGCAGTTAAGGTTTCTGGTGTACACACCTCCACCTGGACGGACGGGAGAACACATCAATGTACGACCTGGTCTACCACAGGTGGTGTGTGGCTACACTCAACACGTTATCTCATCTTCTTCCTCACTTATTTGGACGCCTGTCAGTCAGTCAGTCAGTCAGTCAGTCAGTCAGTTCCTCTGAGACTGAGCACATCCTGAGCCACGAGTCTGACGCAGGACTGACCGTTTTGTTACATTCTCAGTTTCGTACAATGACGTTCGTCATTTACTGATGAGACGAAATTATTCCTGTAACTTGATGATGATTCCTGTAACATTACTCAAGCAAGTGACTTTATCTAATCTACACAATCTTGTCGGGCAAATATACATACATATATATATATATATATATATATATATATATATATAGTATGTAGTTTCGGATTGGTGTATGTTTGGGGTGGGTAGGGAAGCAGTTTAGTGCATATTTGGTCATTTCAGTATAAAAGAGTTTTTTGAATGTCGTGTCTGTTGATGTGGAAGGTAAAGGTAAAGTGTTTATCTTTGATAAGTGTTTAGTGGTTAGTTATGGAGTGTTTGTTGTTGAAGACGCCTCGGGTAGAAAACTGAGAGTTAGACTTAAGATTGTATTGGTAGGTGCTATATCTTTGTGGTTGTTAAGGACCTAATGATTGTTGTACGTGCTCTGTGTGTGTGTGTGTGTGTGTGTGTGTGTGTGTGTGTGTGTGTGTGTGTGTGTGTGTGTGTGTGTGTGTGTGTGTGTGTGTGTGTGTGTGTGTGTGTGTGTGTGTGTGTGTGTGTGTTTTCTAACAGGATGGAAGGCCAGACAGGTGAGACGTAGTTTAGAATGGTGCGGATGATGAACTATTTGCAAGTAATACCGAGGGATTTTCTCTCTTGAACTAAATGTGACGCTGGCAAGTGTGTGAGGAAGTCTGGTTTGTTTACAGTCTTTGTGTTGTTATTTGTGTTGTGGGCGAGAGTCAAGTGTTTGTTGTAGGTTATGGTAAGTGTAGTCGGAACTTTGGTTGTGAGGGAGTGAGTGGCTGCTCAGGGTTATGGCAGGTTGTTATTTGGAGTCATGTTTCTCTGGGGTTATGAGAGCGATATAGAGGATTGATGTGTTGATGTAGACATTAGGTTGTAAGTGAGGCACAGGTCTGATGACGTGTGTGTGTTTGTTATTGTTTGGTTTTTGTCAGGACGCTGCAATTGTAAGTTCATGTACACATGGGAGGATATATATATATATATATATATATATATATATATATATATATATATATATATATATATATATATATATATATATATATATATATATATATATATATATATATATATATATATATATATATATATATATATATATATATATATATATATATATATATATATATATATATATATATATATATATATATATATATATATATATATATATATATATATATATATATATATATATATATATATATATATATATATATATAAACGTGGAGTTTGCTTGAAATCATAACAACGTATAAACGTATAATCCTAAAATTGAAGTGTGGCCCTAACTGGGGCCCTGAGCATGACCATGGACCTTAAAAACTGGGCTGTGTCTCTCAAGATGAGCTGCGGTCATGAACAAGAAAACGACCCTAGATGTGAACTCTGACCCTATATGAGCACAGCCCTAAAGATATGAACTTGTGGACCCTAAAGCATGAAGTGTGACCCTTATGGTGGACCTGACTGTGGACCTGACCTTCAGCCAGGGACCTTACCTTAATGTCGTATTACTAAACGCAACCAACCCCTCCCCCCTCCTCCAACTGATCGTAGACCTAGCAATATACGACACCTGAAGCAACGTGACCCCCCCCCCAGCCCCCCAACCCATAGTTCGCCCCCACCGACGGACACCCTCCCCTCTCCCTCCTTCTCCCTCACTTCACCCCTCACCCCCTCCGGACCGTACCACCGCCACATGGACAGTAATACGCAGAACCGATGTGGTACACATCCCCTCCACAGGTGTGCCTGGGGGAGGTGCCAGGGGGAGCAAGGCTGGCAAAGGAGCAGGAGGCGGTGTTGGTCGCTACGGGTACCGAGGTGTCGCAAATGCTGCGTCTTACGAAGTGACGTGGGAAGGTAAGGCTGACGCTACTCTAGTGACGTAGGAAACGGCATGCCAGCCACACCTGGTGGGGGGAGGAACGTCCACACAGGAGGCAAGGTAAGACCTCCTCGTAAATGCAGGTTACATGAAGGTAAGGAATTTGAATATGGCAGACGAGAAAGAATTAAACAATCGCTAAGTTTAGACAAAGAAGAATTTTGGGGAGAAAAAAACGGAATAAATACATCATTTCCGATAGGTAAGGATTTTATAGATCTATATATCAACCAGGCGACGTTTTCACTGAAAAAAATACTGATATTGTAGAGTGGATATAGGACACGTGGGCAGTGTATCAGGGTTGGGTTGTGTTGAATCTCCGAATTTTCAAGAATCAATAGATACAGAGTCATTTTCCTGTAGTCCAGCAGCCTATTGTATAATACAGCCATACGCCTGTTCCACATCTCACACAAGCATAAGGAATTTAGATACAGAATCAGCTCAGCTGCTGCGAAACCCCACTTCTGAAAGTGAACATAAAAGACATCGATTTTATGGGAAGAAATTTGCATTTAGAGTGAATATGAAGTCAGAACAGTTTATATAGACCAAAAAGAATATTGAAAATAAAAAAGAACGATAAGAAGAGTTAACATTATAGGTTCTATAATGGTTGTAATAAAGACACATACAATACCTGTGGGTAAGGAGAACGTGTTATGTATTTGTTAAGATAAATACACAGTGAGGATAGTTTAGTTATTGGACTAAACCATTTGAGGAATTCGGAGTTAACACAGTGTAAGTTAACATTTAACATCATCACCACTGTGGATATGTTAGATATAGAAGGGAAATAGATTATAGAATTAGGCGAGTGTTAGAAGAAGGATAGTAATGTTTACACTATGAATAATATTTCGGGATTTGGTGCAACAAACGGGAAAGGGAAATTAGAATAACAATAGCTGGAAATGATTATGGAAATTAGATTTTTCGAATAGTTAAGAACTGTGAGTTTAATGATAACAGTCAATGGTTTTGACTGTAGAGAGAAATTGATTTGATGATTTATTGGTGAAGAAAATGGTTAATGTGGGTGTTAACTACCAGGATCCTGCGTTGTAGGGTGCCCACCTTTCAGGACGTCTATCTAATCACCTGCTGATAGGCTGTTAGAACAGGTGTTGTATTCAGTCATTAACGAGCACTGGATGAAGGTATTAGGTAGGTATGACGTAAGAGAGAATTTATACAGAAGGTTGTCACAAGGAAGTGGTTGCCATATGGAAGATGAAAGGAAAGGAAAAATTAGATAAACGACAGAATTAGGCGAGATTGTAGTAAAGCTTCAAAAATAGGAATAATGGGAAGACTGAGTCAAACAGGAAGAGGAATACAACTGAAGAAGATCAATCATGAAGAGGTAAAGTATCCATGAGCAGAAATGTTTCAGAATTAGACTCTGATCATGACTGTCTGTTTGGAAATAAATCCTGTAAGAACATATCTAAAAGTCACACTAGTTATGAATGAGGAATATGATATATTGTATGAAATAATGATATAGACATTGTAGTATTTGTAGAAGTTACGAGAATATCTCACATATCTATTGCTCATCCAAGCGTGTTATCGTTATTGTGTTCTGTCTCGTCTCCAGACATTGTCTTGGCCATGGAACTGTCGGCCATGTGCTTCGGGGCGCTGCTGGCCCTGTGTATCGTCGCTTGCTGTGCCTACAAGATCTGTGGCCCGGCAGAGGAGGAGGAGTGGGGTTCCCGCTACTCAGTGTTAAAGCCTCCTCACCCTCGCCTCCCGCCGGAGCTGCTCCGGGAGATCTACACACTACCCACGTCGACCGCGTCAGTCTCACGTTCCATGACCAAGCCAGCCAGGTCGGTGACGACGCCCGTAGCGACGGGAAACAGACACTCTGTGAAGGCAGCGACGGCTTCCAGCGTGCTCATGGAAGGCGGGTTTCGAGTGACGTCTGTGAACAGGGATCCCGCGCCTGGGGCCAGAGTGGCCAGCCTTGGCCAACTACCTAATGGACGTCCGGGAGAAACACCACTCGAGGACATCATTCCCGCCGCTCCACCTCGACCTCCGACGCCACACAACATCCGCCTCACCTCCAGGAAGTCACCTCGTCTCCTCAACTTAGGTTCCATACTGGAGGCTCGGCCCAGGTTACCGACGTTGTCTTCTCTGTCGTCCGCAAGGTCAGCAAGACAGCACGCTGGCCGAGGGGCAGCCAACAGACTGGCGGCATACAACCAGACCAGTTCGACCCTTGACCTGGCCCGCGCTGCTGCAGTCTCCATCCCGACCATCAACTACACCCACAGGTCATTCTCCGACCCCCACACAGCCGTCGTATAGCGGGACACTGACGTTGTATAGCGGGACACTGACGTTGTATAGCGGGACACTGACGTTGTATAGCGGGACACTGACGTTGTATAGCGGGACACTGACGTTGTATAGCGGGACACTGACGGGAATCAATAAGTGTGCGTCCAGCACTTTCCAGCCTTCCTGCGGGCTGAGTTACCACACCTGTTTACCTTTCGTATTGTACCAGTTACCTGCTCAAGATGTGGCACTTGATGACGAAGCCAGCTTAAGGAGGATCTCACAGCGGCTTGAGGAGGACCGAACTCCCTTTATCCTGAAAAGGACCCACTCAAGCTGCCTAGATCATAAGCTGGCTCAATCAAGCTTCCTAGATCATAAGCTGACTGACTCAAGCTGCCTAGATTCAACCTGTATGCAAACACAGTGTACACCAGCGGGTCTGTAGCGACAGTACCTGCTGTGGTGTACACGTACAGCAAGTGTACATAGTATTACATATATACGTCTCGCTACTTCAGTAGAAAATGGCAGTTGGGTTCAGTAGGGTGAGGAAGGTTTTACTAAGTGGTTTTCTACCATTATTTACACTTTGTATACAAACCTCTGGTGATCCTAATGGTATCCAGGGGGCGGCTCAAACACGACAGTGATATACAAACGGTAAATGATAAAGTACGTATGAAAGAGCATGGAGTACATTGAGATCAAAGATTGTTTTATCTCAGTGGAGGTACTGAAGAAGACAGCTGCAGTATTTTCTTATCTTAGTAAAGGTATTAGAGACGGTGTTGATGCAATTTTGATAAAGTGACAAACGTTTGATATTTATTTCAAGATCTGTGAAGAGAAAACTGCTAAGAAAATATAATCCTTCGGAAGTTCTAAGAACTATATTGGATTATTTTGTCAGCCATGTTGGGTTTTCAGATCACCCACATGTGAAACTATTCCTGTAAATAAAACTTGTTTTAATTATTTAGGCTTTCGTAAATATGTGTAGAGGTGAAGGAATATGTAAGCTTTAAGATAATCGTTTTAAAGTTAAGATATGTGATTACCGAGGTAATCTAACTTAGCTTATTTCTCTTAGTGGCAGCTATTGTATCTTTAACGTTGATGGCGCTGACGGCCTGCAGAAAACACCGAAAACCTCAAGCAATTTATCTCTGGCAAGCAGAAGATTCGTGCTTGACCTACGCCAGTTCCACAAAGAATATTTCCCAACACACACTACCCATACAACTGTATTCTAGAGTGGAATACAACCTTTATCTTATGCATTTCATACGATTCCTTTAGTACATATTATTAGTGTCTGGAAGATGTTTAATTCATGTTATATAGAGTAATCTAAACTTCGCCACAGTAATGTTTTACATTTCGATGTAATGATAGTTATGATAAAACCTGTTTTGCTAGTCCTCTCCTCCTATACACATCTCTCCTCCCTCCTAACCCTCGTCATTGTGTTAGGATCGTAAGGTAAATACACAAGTCTAACCCCTGATCCTATACTCTGGGGTCTGTCTGTCTGTCTGTCTGGGGAACAAGTGGGTAAGATATGGAGAGATGGTTGGGTCAGTTTACGTCATGATAGATCCTACGTTTGTTCACCCAGCACTGATCCTTCCTCACTTCCTCATCTATACAACGATTTTTTTCACGTCGTGAAGAATCAGTTTGTTTGCTTCTTAGAGAGAGATGATAGTGATCTCAGAAAGTAATGAGTCTATTTTCTTGACCATTCATATGATTCCATTTTGTTTCAATAAGTAAATGTTGAAGGTGGTTCAGATTTTGGGAGAATTTGTTAAGATTTGGTACTCAGCATTAGTTCATCTTGTCAAATATATTGAAAAAGAAATATTCTGTACTGGTTTAGGCAGATGACCTTGTAAGAAACCACCGATCAAACTTCACATTCCAGATCACTCGGGAAATTCCTTGGTTTCCAGATCGTGCAAAACTATTTCCAGCCAAGAATCAGATTGTGCTGTGTGCACAAATGGTGTTGTGCTAAATTTGCCCCATGTTATATAACAACACTCATACATGTTATATAACAACACTCATACATGTTATATAACAACACTCATACATGTTATATAACAACACTCATACATGTTATATAACAACACTCATACATGTTATATAACAACACTCATACGTGTTATATAACAACACTCATACATGTTATATAACAACACTCATACATGTTATATAACAACACTCATACATGTTATATAACACTCATACATGTTATATAACAGTCATACATGCTATATAACACTCATACATGTTATATAACACTCATACATGTTATATAACACTCATACATGTTATATAACACTTATACATGCTATTTTGATGACGTACGTCGTTGGTGAGACTATATGTGTATTTTGAAGCCTTAATGGATACAATCTAAGTAATGTGATAGAAGACGTAGATTTATGACACGTTTGTAAGAATACATTTTTTAATAGTAATATAAAGTAATGTTTTAGTAATTAAGAGATATCTTCATTGCTAAATGTCCACATTTTGTATGTGATGCAGACCATCATTACAAGTAGACGCTAACTAGGACATATAATTTTGCTTAAGTATTTTGAAAATCAAACAAATATCTGTCCTTTCCATGACTTCATATGATGGAAACACACACACATAACACTTTCTCACAATTAACTTTCCCAGTTTATAATTATTATCTATTTTACAAAGGCAACATGACTGTAGTATATCTTTTTTATATGAAAGATTATATATTTATATTATTCGCCTGTAAGCTTATAACATTTTTTTTCTATCTTTTTTTGTCTTACGTGAAAGAGATAGTAACTAACGAATATAGATATTAGCTCAGGGTAGCACAGCTTGCTATCATTGTTGTATATCTACCGCAAATCGATGTTTGCAATTTTTCGCGCAGTTTTGCAATTACAATTACAGAGCGTTATTTTCTACGGCATAACTTTACATTGAAACGTGTAAAACATTTATTTTATTTGTTTTTACAAGTAGACGACATAACCCTGAGAAATGAAGTATGGAGACTTACGTGCAAAAGGGTTTTGATAATGTTGTGACGTTTATTTAATTCGTCCTGCGAATTTTCATGACAAAGCTCAGCAATTATCACGTAAATCATGATACATTTTGGTGCATAGTGGAACTATTGTTATAGTCGGAAGTATTTAAGCAAAATGAAAATGTATTGTGTTACCTTTTCCTGAAGTGATCATACATAACGAAGAGGTTTGTACGAAGCAACACTAGTTATGAAAGGTCATGCGTACGTAACGACGTGTAGAGTGATCATACGCTAGAATTGTCACTGTTGAGAGAGAGAGAGAGAGAGAGAGAGAGAGAGAGAGAGAGAGAGAGAGAGAGAGAGAGAGAGAGAGAGAGAGAGAGAGAGAGAGAGAGAGAGAGAGAGAGAGAGAGAGAGAGAGAGAGAGAGAGAGAGAGAGAGAGAGAGAGAGAGAGAGAGAGAGAGAGAGAGAGAGAGAGAGAGAGAGAGAGAGAGAGAGAGAGAGAGAGCTTACTATGTGTATATGAATTTTCGTACGACGCAGTTGCGTTCATGTATGTAAGTGTAAATATATGAACATTCCCTCTCGAATATATATATACATATATATATATATATATATATATATATATATATATATATATATATATATATATATATATATATATATATATATATATATATATATATATATATATATACATATATATGTATGTATGTATATGTATACAATGTGTGTGAGAGTGAGCGTGGTGTGACTGGTTGTTCACCAGGGTGCTGGTTTGGAGTGGGTGAGTGAGGAAAGATGGCAGAGAGAGAAGGCATCTGGCAGAACTAGAGGGAGCAGGAGAGGAGGGATGCTCTGTGGAGAAAATGGAGAGGAGGAGATTTTAAGATCTGAGGATCCGTTTATTCAGGAGGGTGAAGGGCATCCCCTGATGGAACAAAATGGAGCGATGTGGTATATGGGATGTGACGTGCTGTCACAGAGCTGGAACAAGTCATATGAAGCTGTCATGGTAAACCATGGAAAGTTCAGTTGGTGTTGGTACACTGAACATGACAACTAGAGAATGGATGAGGGAGAATGAGGCCTTTATTCGTCTGTTCCTGGCGCTACCTCACTAAGCAGGAAACTGCGCCCAAGTGTGTGTGTGTGTGTGTGTGTGTGTGTGTGTGTGTGTGTGTGTGTGTGTGTGTGTATGTGTGATCTTTTATATACTTCAATTTACTTGTATAAAGTTAAATTCCTTGACGTGTACATTATTTTAACTTTTTTACTTGTCATGTTTTGCAAACAAGTACATAGATGATTATCAAGTTTGGCTTGGTAATTTTTGCTTATGTGTGGAGAACTTGGGTGTTCTCTTCTTGTAATAACATCGACGTTTTTCTATATAACAGAATATAACAGAACTATAACAGAACATGTACCTGAAATAGAAAAAAAAATGCTTGCGATATATAATATTTCAGGTTAACAATATATTCCACTTGTAACTTTCAAAATGGAACTTACAAAATGCTCATAAGAATAGTTAGATGAAATGAGACTGAATACGTTTGATATGTATGGATATAAGTAATTAAGTATGGTTATTGAAGCAACCTCTACCAAATCTATATGAAAACAAATTCCATAAATTGTAAGTGTATAGTGAATAAAACTAAATCATAAAGATTATGAATAATAATTTTACCTTGATGATGTGTACCGAAAAGCATATTATTGCTAAATGTGATGATGAAACGAACCACATACATGAAATATAATGTATAATGATGAAGGATATACATCTTGAATTAATGTTATGGATAGATGGACATTATACAGCTCAAGAAATAGAGCAACGTTTTGTATGATGTATACATTTGATATACAAACTACAACAGACGAATGAATATTCCTGTTTGATTTAAGCTCTCAAGACTTTAGAATAAATTATGTGTTCGAATTATTAGTGATATAATGAAATAGAACATTTGAAACTTCATGTGGAAAGTGATTTATCCCAACCCCACACCCGAACTTCCTTCTCCTGGAAAAAGCCGTCTCCCCTCATGCTCAGTTGTAGAGAAAGGAAAAATATGAAGTAATTTTACCTGTGAACGAAATACAGGGTTGAAAATGAAAATATCCCTACGTAGAGGTGCCGTACCTTTGATACAGCAAGCATTATGTTCCTGTAGATTGATAATGAAAACGTATATAAACGCCAGTGGCATTTTTATGAAAGTATTGTAAAATATTATGGTCTTGTATATTTATACTTACTACAAGTTTGATGAACATTTCGTTATTATTGACATGTGTTAAGATAACGTTCTCTCTCTCGTCTCTTATGTGATAAAGGTAAACAAGTCTTTGGTCATTTAAACCTTGTATATAGTTAGTATACATGATGTAGAACGTAAGGAGATGTATAGTTGAAAAAGGACTGGTCTTAGGATATAGCCAGCAGTTAGCTTGGGGAAGTGTGTGGCCTTTTGATATCGTCTGAAACACGTCACAAGGGTTTATGTGGTTATATCTAGATTTCTATGTATATGTAATCCTTTATATGGTTCTGGAATCAACCAGGTGGATTTAGAAATATGATGACAAGTAACTGCTGGCGATACCCGGGACGTAAGTCCACACAAGTTTGAATCTTGTTCTGATTCCATAAGTTGACTCTAGTTGTCTTCAATGATTTCCAGCTGATTTTCTTGGGATATAGATGTTTAGGTTGTCTTAAGTGTTGTCAGGAGTTAAGAATGTATATAGTCTTGATATGTACATTAGGAGTTTCCAATCTCAGTTCCAAACTGGGGTTTGGGTCGTGTGTAGGTTTCCATAGCTTTATGTAATATGATTCATGATGTCTTCTAAACATCTATAAACACAATAGATTTTAAGTTATGAATGACAATAACGTTAGCTACAATGCATGACTCTGATGCAAAGTATGAGTGAGATCTTGACTATACAATGTGTGAATGAGTGAACCATAGAATCTATACAAGACACAAGACATGACTGCTATGTAAATATCAACAAACGGTAATTGATGAACGCGGATCAATATATCATGACTGACGAAGAAAAAATGAAAGAAATGCGTTATGAAACGCTACAGGTCAGATACAGCTGGCTACTGTACCTTAAACGGTACAGGAAGTAGATTCAGAACCCAAGAACACATAACGATACGTAGTAGAACACGAGAGCGTTTGAGGATTGATAGATGATTAATAACATGACACGTATATACTGTGATCTTCAAGAATAATTATCTGTCAGTCGTTTCTTGTAATTACAGCTTTTAAAAGTATTCTTTCTTTCAGATTTACATAATTCATCTGTTGCTCTTGTATTGAGCACTATGTATCGGCCACTGTCGTCATAACTATAGTGTTTTCATTTATAAGTGAAGACACTCCATAAATGACTACATTGACTAATACATATAGTTCAATACAAACGAGTAACTGACAAATTATGTGAAATTGAAGAAAAAAATACTTTTAAAAGCTGTAGAATACAAGAAACGACTGATGCATAATGAGAAATGCAATCACTGACAACTTTATCACATAGATAAAATGAATGTTGCTTAAACAAGACGTAAGACAAAAATTGACAGAGATATTGTATATCGACCAATGTATACAGTAGAATATAATGGCTGATGAATATTGTAGAATATTAAACCTGACTACAAGTGACATTGTAGAACCAACGTTCACTCCAATTGGTTGCAATTGGAAGATCATCAGTTCAACATTTGTAAGATATGAGAAAATCACAGATAGATAGAGACTGCTGAGGAAGCTAGTGAGACGTAAACATAATTATGATTATTGATGGACATAAAAGCTAAGACGGTGTAAACAATATAGTGATCATATGTAGCATAGAAGTTTCAACAAATTAATTTCGTGGAACAGAAGTTACTAATAAAAAGAACAAAATAAAAATTTTGATGTAAATATTGTAGAATATTAGAGGAAATTAACGTATGAATAAATTTCAAGGAAATGAAGTTAGAATTACAAAAAAATGAAAATAACTACATACAACGCAATTTTTTGTCATAGACTTTATTAGTTTAATTAAACTTTGAAATAAATCTGTAGTTAATATAGCTGTGTAGCGCGACTTACCTTTGAGTTGTGGGATCTGTAAGATGTTACCAGTCGTAGTGAGGTAGAGGAACTGGGTATTCTAGTCGAAGGATTGGGGTCTCTTAGTCGAGGGATTGGGTCTTTTAATAGTGGGATTGGGTATCTTAGTACGGGGATTGGGTATCTTAGATCGAAAGATTGGGTCTCTTAGAAGAGGGATTGGGTCTCATAGATGAGAGACTAGGTCTCTTAGAAGAGGGATTCGATCTCTCAGTAGGGGAATTGGGTCTCTCAGTCATTAATATTAATAGAATGTTCTAATCAGCTCAAGGTCAGTCTTAATACAGTAGATAACAACTTTATAATAGAGTATGATAATAGGTTAGAATAAGATGGGGTATATGGGGGGCACCTTAGATACTGTACCTCTTACATGCCTACTACTGGGGTCGTACCTTCCACTGGGGTCGTACATGGGTCGTACCTTACACATTCCTACCACTATGGTCGTACCTTACACATTCTGGCCACTTACCACTATCCTACACTCCTCACAACACATCCTGGCCACTTACCACGATCCTACACTCCTCACAACACCTCTTTAAACTTAGCTACGCCTTCCTACACTCCTGTATACTCAACCACACCATCTTACACCGCTTTATACCCATCTACAGTATCCTACACCCTTCTATACCTACATACACCACCCTGAGCACCTTTATACCCAATACACCATCCTACACCCTACTATGCCCATCTACACCATCCTACACCCACCTATAACCATCTATATACCTTCCCAAAGCACCCAATTAAACACCTAATCAGGCAATTCTCTTTACCAATCATTAGCAATAAAATGTCTTATAACAAGTAATTAGAAAGTAATATGTGTACTTCACATGTAAGTTTGGTGGTAACACGTGTACATTTTGATGGTTCTGGACATACTATGTAGAGGTTTTCTGTAAGTTCTTAATTACTAGGTTCACATCTATGACTAGGTTTACATATATGGTTAGGTTCTTATATATGGCTAGGTTCTAATATATATGGCTAGTTACTTATATGATAAAGTACTGGTCACCGCCTAAAGTGTTTCAGAGATATTGTAAGTACTGTGTACTGTTGATTGTTTGTACTCTTTGTCATAGGGCTCACAAATAAATCAGACAGATAAAAATGCTTTCTTTTTGAACCTGTTTCGACGCCGCAATCGAGATGAGTTTATTTAAACGCGACCAAAAGACACGCAATGAATTATAATCAGTGTAACGTCTTTCCTTTGTGAGAAGTTAACCTAACTTAACACTGGGTAACGGCTTCTATATTTCTATCACAAAATCATTTGCTGTTTTTATAGCTAAGTATAGCTATCTCCAATCGTTGTACGAAAACTGTATGGAAGACTTTCCTAGCACACCTGGGAAGGACAGATGTATGTAACATTAGTTATATCATTACACATTAAATATGTATAGTATCTCAAGTGCAGTATTCAGGGTTTCTTTATATGAATTGTATATTACAAATATTCCGAAGATATAAGTAATTATAGGAAAAGTATTTTATCATATCCAAGGGATACTCTCTCTCTCTCTCTCTCTCTCTCTCTCTCTCTCTCTCTCTCTCTCTCTCTCTCTCTCTCTCTCTCTCTCTCTCTCTCTCTCTCTCTCTCTCTCTCTCTCTCTCTCTCTCTCTCTCTCTCTCTCTCTCTCTCTCATCTATTTATACACACACATAAATATGCAATTATACATAACCTTTCCAAGCTTTTGCTTAGACTCAAATTGTTTTGATATATATATATCTTTTTCCTTCTCCTTCTCAAAAGATAAGATTTTTGTGTAAAATGAAATATATATATATATATATATATATATATATATATATATATATATATATATATATATATATATATATATATATATATATATTCTTTTTTATATATATTCGCAATTTCCCGCCTTAGCCAGACACCAGGATATTCTAAATCATTCAAGTTTTAACTTATAAGATCTAATAATCATGAATTACCTTTGTGTTTTTTACTTTCCTCTTTGAATAATGATTATTCAAGGGGTAATGCAATATCAAAATATTGAGAATGTTACAATGGTAGATGATGGATAAAGACTGAAATGTTTTGAATTATGTATGTTTACACTTATCTAATCATCACATGTATAAAGAAAATAACACATAGAAATAACAATTATAGAGGATATCTATAAAGATGATAGAAGATTAAGATATTTGTAGAAGTATGTGAAATGTAAAACAGGCCGTGTTGTTAGAATTTTGAAACAGTGTTAGTGAAGCGCGGGTATTTGGTCCGTAGAGTTTGACGGCCGGGTTAGCGAAATGTGGGTAGCACTTCCCGTAGAGTTCTTGGTCGCGCCAGTGATCGCGTCATGTGCCATCCTTCATTTTCTCACACAAATTCTCGTTAATGAAGCTGACAAATGTTAATTTGTTAGCAAGTTTGTTATGTAAAGAGTTTAAAATTTCATACTGAAATCTTCATATTAAGATTAGAATTCATCTTGAGAACCATCAGCCAACATAACAAGGCTAACAAGCCAAGTTTCTCATCTCATATCAAACTTGTGGTAGTTCCACCACTGCAGGATCATTCCCACTGTGACTTACTGCATCTGGTGCATACAAGGAGTCAATAATGATATATCAGAAAACATACATAATCATTGAAATAATTAAAACTCCCAAACTTTGTATTTACTAAAGTCTTCTTACAATATAGAGCGATATTTCTCTATATTACCTTCATTTTACCAATCCTTCTTAGTAACCATCGTCATATTATGTAGTTTTCCTAATTGGATTTCATCTTACAATATGTGGGAGATATTTTCCGGTTATAATTCGTCTGTTTTGAATCATTAAACGTTGTATATATTATTTTATTCAGTAGACTCATATTTTCCACTGCTCTCTAACACAAAAGTCATATATATTTATCAATGTACATTTCACGGCATCTGTTGTCTATCTGACTCTCTATCTATTTACTATCAAACTGTCTATCCATCTATCTATCTAATAATCTATCTATCTATCTATTTATGTAGGTACCTTTTAGCTATCTATCTATTTCTTTATCCATCCAGTCAACAAATATACAAAACTCTCTCTCTCTCTCTCTCTCTCTCTCTCTCTCTCTCTCTCTCTCTCTCTCTCTCTCTCTCTCTCTCTCTCTCTCTCTCTCTCTCTCTCTCTCTCTCTCTCTCTCTGAGTGTATCCCGTTCTGATCATCTGGTTCAGAAGAAACTATATAGTTCTGTGTGAGGGAATGTTCCCTTCCCTTGCATACACATTTCAAATCAAGAGAAGTATATCAGATCAAGAGAAGTATATCAGATCAAGAGAAGTATATCAGATCAAGAGAAATATATCAGATCAAGAGAAGTATATCAGATCAAGAGAAATATATCAGATCAAGAGAAGTATATCTAAGATATTATTCTCTGGATATAGTTGGACATATCTGTATAACCCAATACCTCTCATACGAATTTTAGACTCGGAAATGTTCATACAGGAAAATAGATTTGGTCTTTCATAAAGCTTTTAAATTGCTAATGAAAGAAGATGTTGAGATTAAGTAGGGTTTTAGCAATGTTGGATTACATCTGAGGACCAGAGTCTGCTTACGTGTGTGTGTGTGTGTGTGTGTGTGTGTGTGTGTGTGTGTGTGTGTGTGTGTGTGTGTTAAATAGAAAACAGGATTCGTGAAGGATATAATTAAAGAGAGAACATAATATTACTATGAGGAATTTTATAAGGGGACATTATGGATATGTTAATAACGTGGAGTGAGATAATATAATTTTTAAATAATTCAATACATTGGAAAGGAATATTTCGTTAGTGATAAATATGATTATTTCTAGTGCAGGTTAATATGTTTATGTTTAATATCATCTCCTAAGGAAAGGATCATTATCTTTAAATCTACATTAACCTTAGATAATCTAAATTTTAATCCATAATTAACATTGTAGAATAAAGTAATTCATTAATATATCCGCTCAATGAATTATATTTCAACTACCTTATGTACTTGGAGCTTTCATCATGGTGGCCTATCTTTCATAAATGTCATTCAAAATAGAATGATTTTTAACATGAATTACATTCCTGATTATTTTTTTCAGTTAATACCAAATTTTTTCATATAAAGATCATTGCAGCCTCTCGTGTCTGGAGAGCTCCATGTAACAAAGGTGTTAATAAATACATAGGTGATTGTTACAGCGGTAGCGTTACAGCGATAATGAAGACGTGGATAACATCTTTGGGAGCAATATTAATGGCGATACCCAATTCAAAGGATATACCCCCAGGAATACCACGTCTGTATACTTCTCCGATCTTCCTCTAAGCATGTGCAACCGGCCTTTGAAATCTTGCTCACTGGAGTACCACTGGAGTGGCTGTATTGTGGGAGGGGTACGGTACCTTGTACCGTCATTGTGGGTACAGCTGCTGTACCGCCGCTTTTGCATTGTTGAATTGGTGTTGGTGGATATTTTTCATTTCTTTTTACATTTTTGCTTGTGTTGTGAGGGTTTGAACATGCTAGGTGCAAACACACTTTCTGTCGTTCTGTGTGCATTTTTGTTTTTTCGTTTTGGTTGGGAGGTAATAATGTTGGCTGACACCTGCCTTGCTGGGGCTGTAGGAAATGTAGAATAACCTATAGGGAAATGATGTAACAACTTGTGTGCTGTTCATGCCGTAATAGAGACGCAAAATGTTGTATTTGTGGTAGTGTGCGTGCATTAGAGCTAATTCAATAGGTGGTACGTGTTTTAGAAATGCTACAGTAGGTGATACGTGTTGTAGAGGTGTCGCTGTACGTGATACGTGTTGTAGAAGTGATACAGTATGTTGTATTTGCTGTGACGACAATAGGCAGCAATGTATATTCATTGTAGAGATAATGAATTATGTTGTATGTGCTTCGTAGGCGTATGAGTTGTTTGATGTGTTGTAGGAATGAGTTAGAATGGTTTATGATGAGGTTATGATATGTATGTTGTAGCTGTAGTTCAATGTGTCGATGTTGTAGAGAGTGACGAGTTGCATACCGTCGACATAAGAACACAGGTTGTAAAACATTATGCATTAGTTGTATAGAGACGTAGCGTGTTGTATGCGCCATACATGTGTTGTATGTACTACAAAAGAAACAGTACCATGCGTATGTACAAAGGAAAAATGCTGTATGTTGTATGCCCCGTAGAAGAGGTTATATGTTGTATATATCATTATATGTCGATAAGGAGAATCTAGTCAATGTTTAGCTTGTAGTTACGATGGGTTTCACCAGTACATAGCCTTGTATAGCATAAGGTCTTGCACGTCCTGTATAAGTCTCTGCTTTTAATGTTAGCCTTCGTTATAATTACCTCCATAACGTAACCCGAAGCAGTACGTTCCTGTTTGCTTTAATACAACCCGGATATAACATGAAAACTGAGCTGCATAGAAATGTTATACTTGCATCATTCTCTGCTCGATCTTTTGTATATAGTTTCTTCATTGATATTTTATATTGTATTTTCTCTTCTTGGAAACTTTTGGCAAGTTTTTCTATATATATTTGTTGCTATGAAAATAACCAATACACTGAATGCATCACATTTTAGGATATATATATATATATATATATATATATATATATATATATATATATATATATATATATATATATATATATATATATATATATATATATATATATATATATATATATATATATATATATATATATATATATATATATATATATATATATATATATATATATATATATATATATATATATATATATATATATATATATATATATATATATATATATATATATATATATATATATATATATATATATATATATAACTGAATGTTTCAACTGCTAAAATATGTAAAGTACAAAGAGTTTGTCAAAATCTAGATCAAAATCTCGGTGCTTTACGAAGAGATATGCAAATGTATTTGATCATGTGACTATTGGTAAAAATCTAATGATTCCTTACCATAATTACAGTAAAAAGTTACATGTTTTAGCAGATTGGTTCTTTCTTCCAATATGATAAGATAACGTATATAGATTGTCTAGGGAGGGGAGGGGGATGGGGTTGAGATAAGAAAATGAAAAAGAATGACGTAATTATTATAAATACGATTCAGACATGAGGCATTTTTCTGTATCTGTGTTTCTTACAGAACTCTTCACTTTCATAAGTCTCTCATCATTATAGAACCTCTCTCACTGCTCATAAGTCTCTCATAAGACTTGCTTTATACTATGAAGTCTTTTTACTTGCTCTGTACTGGCCCTAATATCTCTGCTGCCTCTCTCTCTCTTATTATCAATACACGACTGTTTATCATACTATTGTCTAATTTGTCTTGGAGTAATTCATATATGATATAGAAATATTATTGTATAGTTCTATATTGTTTACTGGACTCTGAAGTTTGTGAGATCATAACGTGTTATTATTGTACATAAAAGTCATCAATTGATTCAGAAGGTCAGTGCGATGGGCTGACCTCGAAACCATTTGTTTGTAACGTAATCTGATCGAAATCTATTTAAAAAACAATATAAAGATATAATAAATATAGTTTTATAAAGCGCAGTCGGTAAGATAGAACATATTTCTATACCAGTAAAACAGAAGATAGAATAGATAATTCATTTATAAATCAACAGTACAGACTGGGATTCGAGTTAGTGATAATAGATTCTATGTTAGGGTTAAGATTAACACTATAATACCTAATCCTATGTTAGCATCTGTTCTGTGTTAGTTTGTGTGGTAACATGTGTTTACTAAACAAACCTGGAGATTATCAAGCATTCAATCATTATAAAGTAAGAAACAGCTTTATTTTCTACAACCCGAGCAATAAACTTGAGTTGAATAATGTTTTTCAGACTTGTTTTGATCAACTGTCTTAGAATCAGTTTCCATTCTGAGATAAACAGAGAACAATCGTTACTTAGATGAATAACAAAACATTTTTTTATATGACACAATCAAGAAAGAATCACAACTACTAATATCATAATTATTTACCTGACTACAATATGTTAAACACTTACTGCTGGTGAAATTGATCATTCATTTATGTACTGGGCCGAGACCAGAGCAAGTCAGACTTTCTTGAAATGGCAATGACATTATATTTACAGACATGAGTTGTTAGTGAGACAGACAATACAACATGGAAACTTCAGATAAAGTTAAAAGCAAAATGGACTTGGATAAGCGCCTGCCTACCCCCCTATTTAGTGCATCATCTTTCCTTATGAAACATTTACAAACGTAAGATTAAAGTAAGTAAATGTAATCCTAATATCAAGGGAATTTCTGCAAGTGATTGAAATACTCATCAGCTAGGAACATGTCAACTCTGGGTATCCATATTCCACTGAAGGTTTTGTCTTCTTCATCTGTTGTAGAACTGTAAGAAAGATTCATCTTTTCTAAGATTGTAGATTTTCCCTTTTCTTTAGGTTATTATGCCAATTTCTGGCATAAATCTAACTAATGTTTTTAAACCTATATAAAAATACAAGACAAATAATAATGATAATAATCTAATACTTTTTCGTAATCTTGTAAGATAAGATTTTAAATGACTTTACTTAAACCTGTTTTTTATTGAAATAAATTCTATAAGACAAGAAATATTAAGTACCAAAATACCTTTAAAAATGAGAAAGTCTAAATACCTTATAAGGCTTCACAGTGCATACGAAGCTTCGTTAAACATTCATGATTGTATAAATGAAAAACTCTTGAAGTCAGGGAATGAATGACTTGAGAAAGAAGTTATTAATTATTTCTTAGTCTGACTTCATGAAGACCGAGATGCCATCCCTGTGCCTGACGGTACGGCCCACGCGCATGATGGTTAGCTATTGACCCAATCTTTGAATGCATCAGGTCAAAGGTCATATTCACGGATCATACCATCGTAAGCAAGGGGCGTACAGTCGTGCACAATGGGTTAACATCACGTACAGTCGTGCACAGTGGGTTAACATCACGTACAGTCGTGCACAATGGGTTAACATCACGTACAGTCGTGCACAGTGGGTTAACATCACGTACAGTCGTGCACAGTGGGTTAACATCACGTACAGTCGTGCACAGTGGGTTAACATCACGTACAGTCGTGCACAGTGGGTTAACATCACGTACA
Source organism: Panulirus ornatus (assembly GCF_036320965.1). NCBI lineage: Eukaryota > Metazoa > Arthropoda > Malacostraca > Decapoda > Palinuridae > Panulirus > Panulirus ornatus. Next base: position 39,037,490 of record NC_092228.1, on the reverse strand, counting down.
GTCGTGCACAGTGGGTTAACATCACGTACAGTCGTGCACAGTGGGTTAACATCACGTACAGTCGTGCACAGTGGGTTAACATCACGTACAGTCGTGCACAGTGGGTTAACATCACGTACAGTCGTGCACAGTGGGTTAACATCACGTACAGTCGTGCACAGTGGGTTAACATCACGTACAGTCGTGCACAGTGGGTTAACATCACGTACAGTCGTGCACAGTGGGTTAACATCACGTACAGTCGTGCACAATGGGTTAACATCACGTACAGTCGTGCACAGTGGGTTAACATCACGTACAGTCGTGCACAATGGGTTAACATCACGTACAGTCGTGCACAGTGGGTTAACATCACGTACAGTCGTGCACAGTGGGTTAACATCACGTACAGCCGTGCACAATGGGTTAACATCACGTACAGTCGTGCACAATGGGTTAACATCACGTACAGTCGTGCACAATGGGTTAACATCACGTACAGTCGTGCACAGTGGGTTAACATCACGTACAGTCGTGCACAGTGGGTTAACATCACGTACAGTCGTGCACAGTGGGTTAATATCACGTACAGTCGTGCACAGTGGGTTAACATCACGTACAGTCGTGCACAGTGGGTTAACATCACGTACAGTCGTGCACAATGGGTTAACATCACGTACAGTCGTGCACAGTGGGTTAACATCACGTACAGTCGTGCACAGTGGGTTAACATCACGTACAGTCGTGCACAGTGGGTTAACATCACGTACAGCCGTGCACAATGGGTTAACATCACGTACAGTCGTGCACAGTGGGTTAACATCACTTGTAATGAGGATACAGGTTGTAGAAGACACTTGTAGTGGTTATCATAATGTGATTTTGGAAATGTTCAAAACTTCACAGGAATGAAGGCAGTTTCTTGAGTTGTTAATGCACTCACAACACTTGTGCTTTTGTTTATACCCTACATGATTTTGGCTATTGCTTTGGATATCATTATAGTTTAAGAGCAGCAGAGAAAGATTTATTTTTGTTGTGTGTGTAAATGTGAATATTTGACTCCTTTATTTACCATTTCTGTACCATGATGATGATGATGATGATGATGATGATGATGATATTGATGGTGATGATGGTGTGTTTGCTTCCTCTTTGTGTCGACGGAGCTTGCCCTGCCTGGGTGTCTTTCACATTTTTATTGTAATGTGTTTAGTAGGGAGAGTTGTGCATGTTATTGTTGTCAGTGTTCTTGGTGTCTGGGCTGGGGATGGAGTGTGTGTGGGAAGCCGCGGTCATCCCGTCAACGCGAGATGGCGCCACAAGGTGTGTAGACCTCATAATAAAACTCTGATATGAACTTAGTCTAGAAGTCTGATGTCTCTCTCTCTCTCTCTCTCTCTCTCTCTCTCTCTCTCTCTCTCTCTCTCTCTCTCTCTCTCTCTCTCTCTCTCTCTCTCTCTCTCTGACCAATGTTAGTCTTGTTGTAGATGTTTGGCTTCTCCCCCGTAGTGGCCTTTGCCAACAGGACGAAGCGACAAACTTGTCCCTCTGTCTAGCGTATCTAAACCTGTTCGTAAACCGATTCTTCTTCAACATATTTTGATTAATCTGCTCTTCTCTACAGCTGTATTTACTACATGTATTTACTCCTACAAGATGTATTTCAATAGATGTGTCAATCCAGTCTTTGTATTCTTCATTCAGACTGAGTTAGTTTCTCTAGATTACAAAACTCTAGTTCCCTCAGTGTTTGACTTCATAGGTGTTATAAATGCCTGTTCTTACCCGCCCATCATCAAGTTCTCTACTTACAGATCTTGTTACTGTCTTATTCTCTGACTTTGTGTCACTGCAATAATGTGTTTTGATATGACTATATTCTCTGATGGCTGTTATGCTGCCCTTTATGTGTGCTCTTATCTTACTAGATAGTCATATAGATCATCTTAGTTGCGGTAGATTTTTTGACCTGATCTTGCTAGTTATTTTAAAGTAATTCTGTGGTTTGAATTATGTCCCTCTTCATCCAGCAGTTCTGCTACATCAGATCTTAGATACGCCATGTATATCTGTAGATGACCAACCTTTACCATTATTCTGATATGGATCAAACATATAAATCTCTCCAGCCCAACTGATGTGAAAGAAGACTTCTGTTACTGCAAATGTTTCCGGCATTTTCCAAACTTATGTTGATGTCAGTGTTCCTAATTCTGATCTTTCTTTTTTCTTGATTTATCAAGAATTTTTTCCTCCCTAGGATCATGAGCAAAGACGAAAGACTTACACAGCAAAACAGTATATGTATCATTGTTCAATTATTCTGTTTAATTTCTTGACTTATCTGTCATATGAAACACTTTATCAATGTATCTTTATGTCTTGCCTTTACTATATGAGTGTTTTCTTTGACTACTTTCTTGTATGTCATATCTGTAGCTATATTCAGTAGATACAATTGCTTGATTTACTATACTATCTAAACTTATGCAATGCTTGCATCACTGGGCTAAATTGTGGACCTGTTGTCTTAAATGACTATTCTATTTTTTCATTTATTTACATTTTGCAAAAAAATTTTCATTCTCTAGTTAACGACTAGAGAGATTCATTCTCTGGTTAGATATTAGATATTCTATAAATTTTCTCAGCTAAATACATAGATATATTCTTTGCCCATGTTATGTTTTTCTAATTATGTTATGGAGTCATGTTGTGAATTGTTCATGTTATGTGTCTGTGAACTTGCTTCGTTTCTGATGTCAGTATTTCTCAATGTTTACTAGATTCAATCTTTTCCATGGTCTCATCAGTAATCCCAAATTGATAATGTTTTATATTTTTCTTTTCAAATGTTGTACAGTTGAAAATGTTAATGAATCAGAATAAGAACAAACGAAACAGATCTTCTTCAACTGATAAGAAATATTTCTAATTTCTTGAGAGACTTGGTTCCCAAATGATTTTGCAATGTTTCTTTTACAAGAACTTCTTACAGTGGCTTAGAAAATATTAAGTCAATGCAAAAACATTAACACATTAAATATGTATGTATAACTCACAAATCTATCTCTTCTCATCTGTTAAGAACTGGCTGTTTATAACTTAAAGATAAGTAACTTATATTTCATGATAATGAGAAATATTGACATCATACTTTGTGGTAATTGACTGTGGTAATGTTGGCAACACGTAGACTAAGTAACAGTGTTGCCAACACTTGCTATAGAGACAGTACTCTCAGTAGTGAAAAATTTGACTTTTACTGTGATATCTCTTTTGAATTCTCTCTTTTCTTCTTGTCTTTATTATTATCATTATTATTTCTCATTTATTGCAAGATGATTGCAGTAATGTCTACTAACATTCGCCATCTAAGTGTTTTTGTTAACATTATCATCAAGGGTTAGCCTTTAACTGACTTGTCCACTTGTCTATTGTCATAGTTGACATGTTTACTTCTATGAACTTCATCAAATGTCTTCATTAAGCTGTTTTCAAGTTCTCTTTAAAGACTCTTACTTCCCCTCCCTCACCATGTAGACTCATCATATACACTTATAAACATTTAGGAGACAAAAGATTGAGAAATCTTGAAGACAAATCTATAAACATCTCGGAGACCAACATATAAACATCTTACACACAAACATCCTGGAGACTAAGACTATGTCAGGTATATACATGCATCAGGATGACCTCGGGTAAACCAAGCTGAACCTCTGAGTGCTTCAGAAGAGATCCTGTCTTCCTCATCCATCATGACGTCATTGCAACAACCGTAACAACACAATTACTTGTGACGGATCGTTCTTCTTGTAGTCTTTAGTAAGCCACTTTATTCTTCCATAGATAATCGTGATCAAAAGCTTTATATGCTTGTTAGTAGACTGTTAGCTTCAGCCATTCTCCCTCAACATGTTCATTCGCACCTCAGGACACTTGACCATCAACTATCCAGTGACTCGCAAATGGATTTCATAGATTCCTGTGTGGAATATATCACTCAGTCCTCTTCATTCTGCTATCGCATATGAACCAAAGAAAATTCTATCCTCCTGAGGCAACCTATTGAATTTTTTCTTCTTATTTTCTGGAAATCTGGAAAAGCTTTCCTGAACTGTGGCAACTTATGCTCCTTAAGATCCTTTCTCTCAAACCCCAAGACTCTCATTCAAACTCACATTTCCAAAGTAAAGCTCTTAAGATATTTTCTCCCTCGAGAGAAGTAAACTCTCTCTCTCTCTCTCTCTCTCTCTCTCTCTCTCTCTCTCTCTCTCTCTCTCTCTCTCTCTCTCTCTCTCTCTCTCTCTCTCTCTCTCTCTCTCTCTCTCTCTCTCTCTCTCTCTCTCTCTCTCTCTCTCTCTCTCTCTCTCTCTCTCTCTCTCTCTCTCTCTCATCCACGTCCCCTTCTTTCAAGTTTCCTTTGGTTCATAGCTTCGGTCTCTGGTTCTGCCACCCAGCCTGGAGTTGTGAGCCTCACTCGAGGTCCACCTCTCCCTCTGCTGGGGTTCTGAGTCCCAATTGAAGGTCCACCTTCACCTCTCCCAGGTCTACCGTGCGGCGGAGCCAGAGGAGGCAAGGCAGCCAAGGGTGCTGGAGGAGGTTATGGCAGCAGTCATGGCCTTACCAACTTCTCTGCCAGAGAGATGACCTGGGAAGGTGAGATAACCCCCCCCCACCCACTGTGTGACCTGGTGTGACCTTAGTGTGACCCACACGACTGGTGTGATCTTGTGTGACCCACAATGACGATCTGACCCCTAACGGACGGTCTGACCCACATGGAATGTGTGACCTGGTGTGACCCCAAACGGATGGCGTGACCTGATGTGACCCTAAATGGACAGTGTGACTTGGTGTGATCCAAACGGATGGTGTGACCTAGTGTGACCCACACGGACGATCTGATCCACACGATATGTGTGACCTAGCATGACCCAAACGGACGGTCTGACCTGGTGTGACCCAAACGGACGGTCTGACCTGGTGTGACCCAAACGGACGGTGTGACCCAGTGTGACCCCTAAGGACACAAAGGTCTGATAGTTTCAAACATTCTATAGATATTAAGACAGGTTCAGTGGACAGGGGATTAATTGCAGGGACTAAACACCAAATGTAGGTAGAGTGATGTGAAGAAATGTGTGTGTGTGTGTGTTACCGGACTCCGCCCATATGTTACACCGTGAGAAAAAGATTATAGATATAGAACTGATATATAGATTGTATCAACAGCTTGTGTAGTTATCATATGCATCTAAAGATTATAATGAAAATTTGCTAATAAAGGTGATAATCATAGGTATACACATTATAATGAGAAGGACAATATACTGAAATCTATATTGTGTATGTGATATAGATATATACATTATATATATATAATGCTACCATGTTACAAGGGAATAGCAAAAACGGTCATAAAATTTTTTAGAGAGGATTTAAGAGGATTAATATGCGTATCTTGATTAAGAGGATTAGGTAAGGCTGGAAGGTACGATTACTGCACGTAAGAATTTTGCCACATAGTAAATACGAATTTCATACATATAACAATGTTATCATGTTGATAAGAGAGATAACAGATGAAGTGGAAGTGAGTAACCATTGTAGGAACTGGGTAACCATCGTGGGTACAACATTATTATGTTAAACATGTTTATAACTACGAATTGTGAATCCTCTACACATACACAGACAGACTGTGTATAGATCTATTATCATAATTATCTTTGTTATCATTATTATTATCATTATTATTATTATCATTATTATTATTATTATCATTATTATTATTATTATTATTATTATCATTATTATAATTATCATTATTATCATTATCATTATTATCATCATTATTATTGAACAACTGCAGGACCTCTTTTGCGGAATTCCTTCGGTTCCTACGCTGCGCTCGATGCAGGAGCAGGAGAACATAATGTACTTCTCTGGGTCTACGAAGGTCCTAGAATAGATTGTACTCCTTTCCGTCCTTTGATGATGATATGATACCGTCGAATGCGATCTTATGTTCGACGTGTAACCACTTGTGGGCAGAGTCCTGTAACACACACACAGACAAATATACACAAATATAGTCTTAGTCTTAAAGTAGATCAGTTGTTTATAAAGAAAGCGTGATTAGGTTGTTGGTAATTGGGAAACACCTGGAGGCTTGGCTAGGCTGGCAGATGAAGAATGTGTGAGAGACGAATGAAAGATGAGAAACAATAGATGGATCCAAACTGGAGGGATGAGGTGTGATTGAAGTGTCAGGGTGAAATATGAGTGAGAATAAGGCTACTGGTAACTATAATGGTTAGGATTGTAGATTAGAACAGATGGGAGACTGGTAGATGATAAGTAGGAGATAATAGATAAGACACCTGAAGGTTGTTGCTGAAAACTAAGATATTAGAGAGACTTAGGTCATAGTGAGAAACAGATAGATGATGAAGATTGGATATGTTATTCTTGAGAAATGATGAGAGTTAGAGCTAACTGCTCATACCTGATTAACTTAAGAGGTGAAGATAAGAAAGATAAGAGAGAATTACAGACGAGAAAGTGATGTCCAGAGAGACAAGAGATGTCGGAGAGGTTGTCAGATGAGAGATATGAGACTTCAGGAAAGGGGATATGAGAAATAGAGTGAAGATTGCTCGTATACGGTGCACGAGAGAGAGAGAGAGAGAGAGAGAGAGAGAGAGAGAGAGAGAGAGAGAGAGAGAGAGAGAGAGAGAGAGAGAGAGAGAGAGAGAGAGAGAGAGAGAGAGAGAGAGAGTGTGTATGAACATTCCACAAGAGATGGTTCTAGGTTTTTGACCAGTAAAGAAACTAGTAAACATTATGAAGACAACATAATGATACAGACGGTGTATCACCACGGGTGTGGGACACCTGTGTATCTATTATGATAATTAACTGACTTAATGGAGTCATTAAGTCACCAGATCATTAAGGATGGTACCATAAGGCTTCTAGATGTAGAATTAATGTTATGTGAAGCCTTAGTATCTTATAGAGCTCTGGAATGATGGTCGTAGTGAACCGTCCGCCGTTACCCACACGACGATCTGATCCACACGGTATGTGTGACCTAGCATGACCCAAACGGACGGTCTGACCTGGTGTGACCCAAACGGACGGTCTGACCTGGTGTGACCCAAACGGACGGTCTGACCTGGTGTGACCCAAACGGACGGTCTGACCTGGTGTGACCCAAACGGACGGTCTGACCTGGTGTGACCCAAACGGACGGTCTGACCTGGTGTGACCCAAACGGACGGTCTGACCTGGTGTGACCCAAACGGACGGTCTGACCTGGTGTGACCCAAACGGACGGTCTGACCTGGTGTGACCCAAACGGACGGTCTGACCTGGTGTGACCCAAACGGACGGTCTGACCTGGTGTGACCCAAACGGACGGTCTGACCTGGTGTGACCCAAACGGACGGTCTGACCTGGTGTGACCCAAACGGACGGTCTGACCTGGTGTGACCCAAACGGACGGTCTGACCCACATGGAATGTGTGACCTGGTGTGACCCAAACGGACGGTCTGACCTGGTGTGACCCAAACGGACGGTCTGACCTGGTGTGACCCAAACGGACGGTCTGACCTGGTGTGACCCAAACGGACGGTCTGACCTGGTGTGACCCAAACGGACGGTCTGACCTGGTGTGACCCAAACGGACGGTCTGACCTGGTGTGACCCAAACGGACGGTCTGACCTGGTGTGACCCAAACGGACGGTCTGACCTGGTGTGACCCAAACGGACGGTCTGACCTGGTGTGACCCAAACGGACGGTCTGACCTGGTGTGACCCAAACGGACGGTCTGACCTGGTGTGACCCAAACGGACGGTCTGACCTGGTGTGACCCAAACGGACGGTCTGACCTGGTGTGACCCAAACGGACGGTCTGACCCACATGGAATGTGTGACCTGGTGTGACCCAAACGGACGGTCTGACCTGGTGTGACCCAAACGGACGGTCTGACCTGGTGTGACCCAAACGGACGGTCTGACCTGGTGTGACCCAAACGGACGGTCTGACCTGGTGTGACCCAAACGGACGGTCTGACCTGGTGTGACCCAAACGGACGGTCTGACCTGGTGTGACCCAAACGGACGGTCTGACCTGGTGTGACCCAAACGGACGGTCTGACCTGGTGTGACCCAAACGGACGGTCTGACCTGGTGTGACCCAAACGGACGGTCTGACCTGGTGTGACCCAAACGGACGGTCTGACCTGGTGTGACCCAAACGGACGGTCTGACCTGGTGTGACCCAAACGGACGGTCTGACCTGGTGTGACCCAAACGGACGGTCTGACCTGGTGTGACCCAAACGGACGGTCTGACCTGGTGTGACCCAAACGGACGGTCTGACCTGGTGTGACCCAAACGGACGGTCTGACCTGGTGTGACCCAAACGGACGGTCTGACCTGGTGTGACCCAAACGGACGGTCTGACCTGGTGTGACCCAAACGGACGGTCTGACCTGGTGTGACCCAAACGGACGGTCTGACCCACATGGAATGTGTGACCTGGTGTGACCCAAACGGACGGTCTGACCTGGTGTGACCCAAACGGACGGTCTGACCTGGTGTGACCCAAACGGACGGTCTGACCTGGTGTGACCCAAACGGACGGTCTGACCTGGTGTGACCCAAACGGACGGTCTGACCTGGTGTGACCCAAACGGACGGTCTGACCTGGTGTGACCCAAACGGACGGTCTGACCTGGTGTGACCCAAACGGACGGTCTGACCTGGTGTGACCCAAACGGACGGTCTGACCTGGTGTGACCCAAACGGACGGTCTGACCTGGTGTGACCCAAACGGACGGTCTGACCCACATGGAATGTGTGACCTGGTGTGACCCAAACGGACGGTCTGACCTGGTGTGACCCAAACGGACGGTCTGACCTGGTGTGACCCAAACGGACGGTCTGACCTGGTGTGACCCAAACGGACGGTCTGACCTGGTGTGACCCAAACGGACGGTCTGACCTGGTGTGACCCAAACGGACGGTCTGACCTGGTGTGACCCAAACGGACGGTCTGACCTGGTGTGACCCAAACGGACGGTCTGACCTGGTGTGACCCAAACGGACGGTCTGACCTGGTGTGACCCAAACGGACGGTCTGACCTGGTGTGACCCAAACGGACGGTCTGACCTGGTGTGACCCAAACGGACGGTCTGACCTGGTGTGACCCAAACGGACGGTCTGACCTGGTGTGACCCAAACGGACGGTCTGACCTGGTGTGACCCAAACGGACGGTCTGACCTGGTGTGACCCAAACGGACGGTCTGACCTGGTGTGACCCAAACGGACGGTCTGACCTGGTGTGACCCAAACGGACGGTCTGACCTGGTGTGACCCAAACGGACGGTCTGACCTGGTGTGACCCAAACGGACGGTCTGACCTGGTGTGACCCAAACGGACGGTCTGACCTGGTGTGACCCAAACGGACGGTCTGACCTGGTGTGACCCAAACGGACGGTCTGACCTGGTGTGACCCAAACGGACGGTCTGACCTGGTGTGACCCAAACGGACGGTCTGACCTGGTGTGACCCAAACGGACGGTCTGACCTGGTGTGACCCAAACGGACGGTCTGACCTGGTGTGACCCAAACGGACGGTCTGACCTGGTGTGACCCAAACGGACGGTCTGACCTGGTGTGACCCAAACGGACGGTCTGACCTGGTGTGACCCAAACGGACGGTCTGACCTGGTGTGACCCAAACGGACGGTCTGACCTGGTGTGACCCAAACGGACGGTCTGACCTGGTGTGACCCAAACGGACGGTCTGACCTGGTGTGACCCAAACGGACGGTCTGACCTGGTGTGACCCAAACGGACGGTCTGACCTGGTGTGACCCAAACGGACGGTCTGACCTGGTGTGACCCAAACGGACGGTCTGACCTGGTGTGACCCAAACGGACGGTCTGACCTGGTGTGACCCAAACGGACGGTCTGACCTGGTGTGACCCAAACGGACGGTCTGACCTGGTGTGACCCAAACGGACGGTCTGACCTGGTGTGACCCAAACGGACGGTCTGACCTGGTGTGACCCAAACGGACGGTCTGACCTGGTGTGACCCAAACGGACGGTCTGACCTGGTGTGACCCAAACGGACGGTCTGACCTGGTGTGACCCAAACGGACGGTCTGACCTGGTGTGACCCAAACGGACGGTCTGACCTGGTGTGACCCAAACGGACGGTCTGACCTGGTGTGACCCAAACGGACGGTCTGACCTGGTGTGACCCAAACGGACGGTCTGACCTGGTGTGACCCAAACGGACGGTCTGACCTGGTGTGACCCAAACGGACGGTCTGACCTGGTGTGACCCAAACGGACGGTCTGACCTGGTGTGACCCAAACGGACGGTCTGACCTGGTGTGACCCAAACGGACGGTCTGACCTGGTGTGACCCAAACGGACGGTCTGACCTGGTGTGACCCAAACGGACGGTCTGACCTGGTGTGACCCAAACGGACGGTCTGACCTGGTGTGACCCAAACGGACGGTCTGACCTGGTGTGACCCAAACGGACGGTCTGACCTGGTGTGACCCAAACGGACGGTCTGACCTGGTGTGACCCAAACGGACGGTCTGACCTGGTGTGACCCAAACGGACGGTCTGACCTGGTGTGACCCAAACGGACGGTCTGACCTGGTGTGACCCAAACGGACGGTCTGACCTGGTGTGACCCAAACGGACGGTCTGACCTGGTGTGACCCAAACGGACGGTCTGACCTGGTGTGACCCAAACGGACGGTCTGACCTGGTGTGACCCAAACGGACGGTCTGACCTGGTGTGACCCAAACGGACGGTCTGACCTGGTGTGACCCAAACGGACGGTCTGACCTGGTGTGACCCAAACGGACGGTCTGACCTGGTGTGACCCAAACGGACGGTCTGACCTGGTGTGACCCAAACGGACGGTCTGACCTGGTGTGACCCAAACGGACGGTCTGACCTGGTGTGACCCAAACGGACGGTCTGACCTGGTGTGACCCAAACGGACGGTCTGACCTGGTGTGACCCAAACGGACGGTCTGACCTGGTGTGACCCAAACGGACGGTCTGACCTGGTGTGACCCAAACGGACGGTCTGACCTGGTGTGACCCAAACGGACGGTCTGACCTGGTGTGACCCAAACGGACGGTCTGACCTGGTGTGACCCAAACGGACGGTCTGACCTGGTGTGACCCAAACGGACGGTCTGACCTGGTGTGACCCAAACGGACGGTCTGACCTGGTGTGACCCAAACGGACGGTCTGACCTGGTGTGACCCAAACGGACGGTCTGACCTGGTGTGACCCAAACGGACGGTCTGACCTGGTGTGACCCAAACGGACGGTCTGACCTGGTGTGACCCAAACGGACGGTCTGACCTGGTGTGACCCAAACGGACGGTCTGACCTGGTGTGACCCAAACGGACGGTCTGACCCACATTAAGGATGGTACCATAAGGCTTCTAGATGTAGAATTAATGTTATGTGAAGCCTTAGTATCTTATAGAGCTCTGGAATGATGGTCGTAGTGAACCGTCCGCCGTTTTCTGTAGATGTATATAAATGACTCGTTCTGTGACCGAGTTTAGTTCAGTGTATGATTGATGATTTACCTGCCAACCTGCCAACCACCCAGCTAACTGTTGCTGTCTTCCTCCTCCGCAGACATTGTCTTGGCTATGCAGTTGTCAGCCATGTGTTTCGGAGCCCTGTTGGCACTGTGTATCGTGGCCTGTTGCGCCTACAAGATCTGTGGTCCAGCTGAGGAGATCGACTACAGTCCTCGCTACTCAGCCTTCAAGACAGAACACTCTCGCTTCCCTCCAGAGCTGCTACGGGAGATCTATACTCTCTCTTTGTCCGCCTCTGCTCACTCGCAGCAGGCAGCCAACACGGCCAGCAGACCTGCCACAACCACCAGCCCGTCCCAGGCGTCGAATCCCGCGACACGTCGCTCGCCCGAGGCTGTGGTGGCAGGATCTGTGGGCAGGTACACTGAGGGTGGTGGTCTGCGGGTCACTTCGGTCAGCAGAGAGTCACTGAGCAGCGAGAGAGGCGCCAAGTTGAGTCACCTACCGAATGGAAGGCCACGAGGACCACCTGCTGGGGAGGTGACCCCGTCAGTGACCCCCGGACCCCCTCGGCGACCTCTGACCGTTCAGAACACACGGGCCGACGTGTATAAACCTCCACGACTCCTCAACTTGAACTGTATGCTGGACGGTCGGCCTCGTCTGCTGACGCTCTCGGCCATGACGTCCTCCAGAGCGGCCAAGGAGGTGGCTGGCCGAGGGGCGGCCAACAGACTGGCGGCCTACAACCAGCACAGCTCGACCCTTGACCTGGCCCGCGCGGCTGCCGCCTCCATCCCCAGCCTCTCTCAGACACACAGGTCACTGTCGGAGCCTTATACTTCCCTGGTCTAACCTGGCCACCAGTTCCTCCACCAAGATGGATCCATCAACACTTCACATTCTTTACTCCATCACTGGAGACGATACCAACTTTCCTTCACCTGTTATCTTGCATTTGTAGTGGGAGGGAACCTTCTCATTTGCATACACGGCCTTAATAGAGTCAGCCAATTACCTGGACACCCGCTCAATCTTCGGTGCTGAGTATATGCGTCGCTGGTTTCCTCAACTGACCAAGCCGACCTCATCACTGCTTGTAGCCTTCCTGTATCTCACAAGTTTAATGTTACGTCAGATGAAAACCGTCGTGATAAAGGAGTGACGCACGTCAGAAGTGCGTTCACTGTGTACGATAAGAACCACAAACAGCTGGTCCGGTTGTGACCACTGTAGCAATACGTATATGACTGTGAGGAAATGTCTTCGTCCAGACAACATTCGGAGGCAAGACGAGAGAGAGAAGGAAAGACTGTTATGTATAACATGTCACAGATAACAATAACAAACACAGGTTATGTGATCTGATAACAAGGACACACATGACGTCAACACCAGAGTGTAGATCATGGAGTTCTTTTCTTTACCAACTGTAAACAGAGTTTAGTGAGTGTTTGTATTGGGATTGTATTGCTTCTCGGTGTAGTCAAATCTTGGGACCAAAATGGCGACAATAGTGTACAGGGGTCGTGGCAGACACACCTTGGAAACACATGGGTACACTGGGCCAGGTGGTCCCTCCTAGTATGGTAGATGGGGACCTGTTGCCTCATGTAGAAGATGGTAGTGAGATATTCTTGTAGAGGGACTGTAGAGGTAGATTGGTCTACTGTAGAGGGACAGTAGATGTAGAATGATCTTCACAGTTAACTAGAAGAATCTACAATGATCATATATTTGTATATTACATCTAATAACATACTATTTTACTAATGTTTATTGTAAGAAGTCAACTTAGCCTGGGTTGTTTACATTGCTACTAGGTGTTGTACGCGTTGACGGAAGATAATGTTCTCACTGTCACCAATAATTTGTTAGTTTGTCTTTACGATCATTAACGATGTGTAACTACAATGGTTTGGTTGTATGAAGTCAGCCTTCGATCACAACGACGTTCACAGGTGAGCTAACAAAAATGACACCAACACAGGGAAAGGGACCAAATGTAATAAGAAAAAAAGGGGAAAAAATTATTCAATGTGATTTTGCTGTTCTGTGCTGACTATTTCTTTATTTTGCCCTGAAGTCAATAACGTGAATTTAATCTGAATGTTTATGTAGTCAAATTAGGAAGGATCATCTTCTATACCTGCTTGTCATAGTTCAGATGGTTAGGTTATGATGTTGTGTATTGTAATAACACCAGTGGATCGAAGCCTTAAGGAATACAGTTGTAGACAGTTTGTGGACATTACAACAGAGTTATAGACATTATGATACTGTTAACAGACGAGGGAAATAATTGTCGATTACTAATTGCGTAATTATCTGTTAACGACCATCATGCACTGCGTTCATGACAGCTATTCTTGACTCCAGTAACAGACGACCGTTGATAACACGGCAGATAACACAACAGACGACCGTTGATATCCAGTTCTTTCTTTAGAAAAAATGATATATATATATATATATATATATATATATATATATATATATATATATATATATATATATATATAGTTGATCCCAGGACCCGTTTATGGGGTTCCTGCACCTTCGTGGCTGCGCTCCAATCAGTAGCACCGTGTTATGGTAACGCTGGCTAACCCAGGGAATCTATAGGCGTTACAATGTGTGACGTCACATCGTGAACAAGTAACAGATAACGTACGTGGTATGTCGTAGCGTACAGTTAGAAATGACTATAAACAACAAATGACAATTTGGTCGTTTTGTTGTTATTTATCATTATGACATCATTATGAAGGTTATGACGGGGTCAGGGAGTTGTGACATGGGCCGGACATTAACATATGACGTCATCAGGGACAATGACGTAGCCAATGTTGCCAACTAGTGCTCCAATCATTATCACGAGAGAATGAGTCAGACACAATAGAAACATAACAGCTTTTACAGCTACAGAACTGTACTGTTCTTACACCAATACAGATAATACACTTTTCATCATTTAATGTAGTATTTTACAGTAACGTCAACGTATTACAGTTTCTAAGTTACATCAAAAAGACCGGTCGTTTTGTGGACATTTGGTTTCATACAAATATGTGGGAAGATGTGAAATGAATCTATGATGTTGTGCAGGACAATGTTATAATGAACAGTTTTCTTTGATATAGTCATGATAATACAGAGATGATGTTACAGTGGCAAATGACAGTGTTACAGTCTTGGGTGTGTTTGTGCATATGTGCATGTATGTGTTACATTTCATGTCACTTTCAGTGTGTGTGTGTGTGTGTGTGTGTGTGTGTGTGTGTGTGTGTGTGTGTGTGTGTGTGTGTGTGTGTGTGTTTTCTATACAGTAACATCATTAAAGTTAAAGCTGTTTTCAGTTGCATAGTCAAAGTCATCCACCTGATATATTCAAATTATTCAAGAAGGTCAATCAGTTAAGAATGAACAAACTAGATCAAGAATTAAAGATAAATGCAGAACAGAGAGAACGTTATTATCATTTATTCTTCGTCAAACTGAACGAGAAACTAGTGAGAGTAACACTTTATAGAAGCAGAAAGTTATTGTACCATTCTGAGTGTTGTTAATGATGGGGTAAACTATATAACAAGAGGTCAAAGGTCGTCCACTCCACCTACTGCCATAGTTACTGGTGATCTGATGTACTGTAGTTTGGAATTACATATTACACTTCAAGATTCTGTTCCTACATGGCTTAATGATAAAACCATTAGTTACAGAAATTAGGGTCATTTAAAGCATCACATATGGAAAGGGGAAAACGTATAGTGAGTATAGGAAGCAGTTTGATGTAGTTGGTCAAGATGTAGTGAGGATTGTATAGCATTAGCGTTTGGGATGGTCCTTCGTTGTATTTACTGATACAAGTAATGAATACCACTTCAGGTAATGTAGAAGCAATTTTGATAATGTAATTTGATAGTTTAGTAATGTTATCTTCGTATTGGATGTGACAAGTGTAGAAATCTCACCAAGCAAATTCTAATAAATGTTTACAGAGATTCGTTTATATGTGGGTGGACTTGGTGAATATCACTTGGTGTTGTTCACATGCGAACACTGTGTCTGTCACACACCAACACAGACACACCAGAGCCTCTGCCGTCTGTACAGGTTTTCCACGCGTATGTTTGACCCCTGAACATTGTACAGGTTTTATATAGATGAACCTCTGTCTGTCTGTCTGTTTGTCTGTCTGTCTGTATGTCAAGACTCAAAACCATTTCGAGTTGATTTCCAAGTGTCATAGTCGAGTACATAAAGCACTCAGGGTTACCTACATTGTAAGCATGTAAGACTCTTAGATTAAGATATTCTCAATCTTGAGTGTATCTACAAGTGAGTTTTCTAGGCGTTGGATTACGTGCTAGATCATAGATCATCTTTCCTTCACCATAAAATGAAGGACAAATGTAAGGTTACGTCATCTTCAACCTAACCATATGAACATTCCTACAGTTCACGGTATTCCACCAGGAACCATATCTCTCAAGATATCTCGTCTTTTGTCTTATCTTCCAAGCTTATCTATTCATGGTACGTCCTGATATTAGAGTTATGGTAGAGTTATGGCCACTTGTTCTAGTCTACAACCAACTTGTCAGTTTTCTCTGCTTCTGAGATGTGAGGTTACTCCTCTGTATCTCATGTCATACTTATTACTAACTCCACCTTCTAACTTGACCTGATTCTTTCTTTCATTATAATTACCTTCACAGTTTGACTCAGATGATATCATGACTCTGATGATATCATTGCAGAAACTTTACAATTATATGATATCTGAAAACAACATTGAGAGATGATTATCTTCATAATTGCTTTCCATTCTTTGTAAAATATAATTGTTTTTCTTAGAATTTCTATATATTTAGAGGGGAAAGTATGATAATTATATTGAAACATTAGCCAGTGGAAGAAACATACCGTGTTTTATGTTGATCAATTATCTGTTAAAGAATTATATTGCTCAAAGAGGAAGAATACCTTTGAATTATTTTGACTGTGTGATTTCATGTTGGCTACTTTTATTATATTGTTTTATGAAACAAATAGTTTAAGACCAAACCCATAAATGTCTTCTTGTGAGATTTACATATTTGTAGTTTTGCGATAAAAACTCAAATCAATTATCATAACCTATAATTATCATGCACAGCTGTTGCTATAGATTATAAATAAACAATGTTCAGTTGACGTATTTTATCAGAAATATATTTGTTGATTATGAAAGATATTATTATCATAGAAAGATATTTTAGATAATAGATTAGCGTCTTAGGAATTAATTCTGATATACTGATATGATATAGTAAGAATCTCTGATATACTGATATGATACAATAAGAGTGTTACGCTACAGGTCAGATGTTACGCTACAGGTCAGATGTTACGGTACAGGTCAGATGTTACGGTACAGGTCAGATGTTACGGTACAGGTCAGATGTTACGGTACAGGTCAGATGTTACGGTACAGGTCAGATGTTACGGTACAGGTCAGATGTTACGCTACAGGTCAGATGTTACGGTACAGGTCAGATGTTACGGTACAGGTCAAATCATACCTTTGAGCACGACGGTACGACCCTTGATGGTCATGCTACAAGGGGCGGGATATCATACCAAAGGGTCATACCGTCGTGCACAAGGGTCGTACCGTCGTGAACAAGGGTCGTACCGTCGTGCACAAGGGTCGTACCGTCGTGCACAAGGGTCGTACCGTCGTGCACAAGGGTCGTACCGTCGTGCACAAGGGTCGTACCGTCTTGCTGAACAGGATGAAGTTATCTTAAGAGAGTTTCATTCCTTACCGTTGGTGTCTGTGTAACAATCTTGTCTTTTTTGTGGGATTAGATAAAGTTGTGGGCGTCGGGTAATGCTTCCTGATGTCTCAGTCAAGTCAGAGGAGTTAAGTGGGAGTTAAGTGGGAGTTAAGTTCACAACAGATGACATAGAAGAGAGAGAATGGTCAAGTTGCTTACTGGAGCCTTTGTGAACTTAAAAAAGTTAGTGGGGTGTCCACGTATTTTAGCTTCACGAACTTATAAAACTTCGTAAGAATGATCCAAATTCTCGACAGAAGCTCTCGTGAACTTGAAGAACTTTGTTTATTGACTTATATGGGAACTTAACAGACCTGGTGGCAATATCAAGTTGTTCATTGATGCTTGAAAGGAAACTTTAAACTCTGAATTTCACATTTATTAACTGGTGCTCTACGGAACTGAAGGAAGATTCGAGGATCACCTGTGTCTATATTTGATGTTTAAGAAGGACATAGAACATTGTATAGATATCATGTGTGTAGGATATTATCTGGAGACAGTTGAGGAAATTGAAGGACATATCAAAATTGTGTGATGGTTTGAAGGAAGAATTTCAAGTCATGATCTAGTGAGTGGTAACAAGGGTGGAGGTAACAAGGGTCGAGGTAACAAGGTCGTTAAAGTGATGTCTTTGTCTGAGTTTCTTGGTTCTTATTGGTCAGGTTGTTAGCAGGTCTAATTGACTCAGGTTCCAAACATCGATCTTTGACCTTTGACCTTTCATTTTTTCCAGAAAGATAGCGAGATTCAATTTGTGAATAGAACATCTTTTTTTTATATTCTAGTTGAAGCTTTAAAGTCATTGTATCAAAGTAATTCGTTGGGAATGACGACCTTATCGTCTGCATCCAGGTTCCAGTGTTTAGCCTTGTGTTATGTTCTTGTTTTTCTGTTTTCTTGAAAAAATTTTGGTGATGGAAATTAAGGAGTTTAATGTTTCTCTGGCTATTATATATACGGAAAATTTACGTGGCTTATGTCACTGGATATATAGTTACGTCACTGTATCATATATATATATATATATATATATATATATATATATATATATATATATATATATATATATATATATATATATATATATATATGTATGTATAAATGAGTAGATAGATATAAAGAATGTATTTATTTGTTTGTCTGTTGGCATGTATGTGTATGTTTGTGTGTGTGTGTGTACGCATTGCACAGTATGTAAGATATGTGTGTTTAATCAGCTATGTGTTATTCATTACTTACATTGTCTTACATATATATATTCTACTTTACATGTAGTAGTGGGAAATAATTTTCTTGTCACATCTTTTGACTTTGTTTGACTTGGTAAAATCCTTTGTTACTTTACTACACTTTGTCCCTTTACTACACTTTACTACACTTTACTACACTTTACTACACTTTACTACACTTTACTACACTTTGCAACTTTTGTTAACCCAGAACATCATCTATCCTACAGAACCTTGTCGTTAATGTTATTGTTACAGCTGTTCTCACACTGGAGAACAGTGATCAGTACAATGAATAATACACTGGAAAACGTTATGAGGAATTATAGATAATGTAATACGACTCGAGAGACGTAGAGGTTATATATATATATATATATATATATATATATATATATATATATATATATATATATATATATATATATATATATATATATATATATATATATATATATATATATATATTATGCTTTTTATCTATTTATTTGCTTTCACAACATATAGATCCAAAATGACCGATTCAATTTTACAATTTCCTTTTTAACAATATATTGTTTAATGTCTTTAACTCCTTACTATCTTGTTCCCTTTATTCACTTTTACGTATTTGAACTAAGATATGTCAACGAATACAGAAATTCTTAACAACTGCGAAATTGTACAAAATTTGAGTGGAAGGTAGCAGGTGTAATGACGATGTAATGAGGTTGTTAACTACACTGGTGAAGAACTTGGTTTGAGAACAAAGAATTGTAATAGATCTGAGCTTAGATTGGTATATAGTTTATTGGATTAATAGATTAATAGATAATGTTGATTATTGTAGTTACAGAGAAATATGTATTTTGAAATTCTGTGTATTACCATAGTCATTTGTAGGGACGAAAAATGTTTTAAAAATTGAAGAATATATATAGATATATATATATATATATAGGAAGAAGATAGACTAATTTCTAATTTCTATTGACATGGAAATCTTAATTTTGAATTGAATGACTATAGTTTTTAGAAGTTTTATCTATTGTAGAGAAAATACCATTATTTAATGAATGGCTCGTCGAAATATGTATAATGTAAAGGTGATCACATTATGTGGATCTGGAACCATAAAACACATATTTACCTGAGTGGCTAATTTCCATATTAGTGTCACATAGATAAACTTAAGTCACCAATGGTAATACAACATATGTAAAAAAAAAAAGATTTTTTGTTTACTAGATAAACATTGTATCTTGATGCACATAAAGTGTTAGGTACAGAATTTAGATGAAAGTCATGACAAGATGTTCCGGAAAGAAATAATATTTTATTATAAGGATTTTGTCTTGAAATGTAGTTTGCAAAGAATATCTTAGAAGAGGCACGTGTGTCTAACATGGTGGGAAGGCTTTAGAAACTAGAAAACGTTTTGCTTAGATAGTGAGCTTTGAAAAAGTATATCTTATGAGTATATCTGGGGTGCCAGAGTGTTTCTGGGGTGGGTGGGTGGAGGGGTTTGTATACTAAATCATTCAACGAAACTTTGTCTGGAAAACTTGACGTTGTCTTAATGGAAGAAGAAGTCATCCTTGTTGAAGTAGCTTTATGCAGAGACATTTCTATATTGGAATGAACCTCTGACGTTAATATTGACATAGAAACCATTAGAATGATACAAGTTTCTATAATAATTTTGTTATCAGGATAATCATCAGAGAATCAGTTGGTTCAAACTGCTTGAAGTAAATCTGTCAACCATCAATATATATAGATATAAACGTATACAACATTGTTGATATAAAACATATGTTGATATTGTAAAACATCTTACATGTAAATGATCCTCATTCATGATTTCACATTATCTTTTTTCATGAATTTCATTAGAGATTTACCTTACAGTAGTGTTCAAATGAAACATTCAAGTTCATGACACGAAAATGAGGTGACGTGACAAGAAAACAAGATGTGTAAACATGCAATACAAACAAGGGTAAACTATTCAGCAGTTGAACATATTGATATAAAATTATCATTTACAAAACACATGACTGTGAATCTATAGGTTCAAAAAATCAGCTAAAAAATATTTTCAAATCAGTTAGGTGTACAACAGACTGATGGTAAGCAAGTGTACATGCCAGAGCAAGGGAAAAGAAATAGCAAAACAAACATTACAACGAATAACACGTAAATTGTTCCATCCCAGAGAGTGTTCAGTTTGATACAAGTCGTCATTAATTGTTCACAAATAAAGATAAATATAGCAGGAAATACAACCTTAGTCCCGTGCAAGAAGGATATAGTTCCCTATAGAATATAATAAGGTTCTTTATCCTAAAGATTAACTGATGATTTAACAATATAACTGAGTATATGTTATCATTAGAAATCAGTTACATTCTCTTTATTGGTTAGCGTAGAAGAATGACCTCAGTGTTCTGATAATTATGATAACTGACTTCCCATTCGTTCCTGAAGAGATAAACAATCAGGAAGATTGTTATCTTTACAGTAGTTATCACAATTCAACAGTGAGATGACTGGTTTGTGAACGTTCATCTCTTATCCTCTGTCTCAAACCTAATGATTTTTCATTTTGTGATGTCTGCATTCAAAATTAGGATCGTGCATGTGTGGATTCTGTTATCTGTTCGTGGATTCTGTTATCTGTTCATGGCTTCTTAAAACAACAGTAAATTGAATGACAGAAACCCGTGTGGGAGAGGGGGGGAGGGGTGAAACCTGTTGGAGGCCCAGGACCAAAAAAATTCTACAAAAAAAAATAAAAGTATTAGACAGATTATTATCTTTCTTTTAAATATCATAGGAATATATATATATATATATATATATATATATATATATATATATATATATATATATATATATATATATATATATATATATATATATATATATTGACATAGAGGCTAGAATCTTTAGCTGATTGGATAAGATCGTTAGATATCGTTTGTGTTGTTGTATTTCCCGCAAAACAAGTAAATCTAAACCAATACATTTATAAAAATTTCAGTACAAATGATACAGTAATTTGCTTTCGTCAATTTCCAATTCCCACCTTACTGCTTGGGCTGGTATTGCCATACGAGAGCAATCATATTTTGAACTGTGGATAAAGAAGTATTTAGGAAGATTTCTATGACTTTGACGATCTATCTCATACTTTTAATTATGTATTCCCGTGTGTTGTTTGATGGAGTAGTTGATATTACAGTTAATTACATATTCTGGGGAATATGTTGAAATGTACACACACACACACACACACACACACACACACACACACACACACACACACATGGTAGTATCAAGCAATAAATACATGATACAAAACATCAAACAATAGTCATGATTTTCTGACCTGGGAGACTACGTTCTTCTGGCCGATCCCAGAACGTGTGGAAAATGCCGTTCTGGGAGCTACTTACACTTACAACCCAGAGAAAGTAACACTTGTAGTAATATGTTACTTTAACGAAGTGTTGTTAGCGTTATAGTGTTTCTGTACTTTACTTAAGAGCATTTCGCGACCACCACCTAAAGTGTTTCAAGGATATTGTAAGTATTGTAAGTATTGTAAGTACTGTGTACTGAGAACACTTTCTTTGTCATAGAACTGTGACAATAAAATCTAAACTCTATCTTCACATTGGTTCCTTATCCTAACTCTTCAACTACTACACTCTTAATCTAACAACTAATTAATCTCTTCAGTCTAGTTACTCATTAAACATAGATACAAATAATTAAAAAACTGTCTGTAAAAATCAAAGAAAATAATTACCGATATATATATATATATATATATATATATATATATATATATATATATATATATATATATATATATATATATATATATATATATATATATATATATATATATATGAGCAAAAATTCGTTTCGAAGTATAGAATGTATAAATATTAACGAATGCTTTTTACGCTGCGATGATATTGAAAATTTTTGATCTATATATACCATTTACTTTTAAAAAAAGAGTTAAATATATTAACCTTGGGTGGAAGAAACTATGTTATGTTAATGGTTGAAAATATTCATCTCAATTTTGTATTGTAAATACGACTTTCAAAATCCCTTTGTTTACCCTTGAGTGTCTTTCATGATTGAGTGTATATATTAACTAACCTCAAACCTTCTCATGTATACATACTTCATGCATGATACTATGGCAGCATGATGCCCTGTCTATCATTATACAGTATGTATGCTGAATGGAAGTCCCTTATTTATTCTCATTATTAGGAATAAGTAAAATCTTGACCAAAATACGTCAACAAAGAAACATTCATTATCTAGAGATAATTATAATTAACTATACGTAATGAAATGATGAGTTCCAGTCATTCCTTCACCGTGTTTGTGTGTTGTATGTGTTGTTAACAACCCCTGGCCATAGCTCGCTGATCAACAAGTAGAACATAACCACAGTAGTAAAGTTTGTTATCTTTATCTTGAAGTTTGCAGTCTGTGTGTAGTTAGTATACTGTTACGTAGAGTCACTACTGCCCATCAGGAGAGTCACATGTCCCTCTTAGAATCCACCAAAAGTTAATTCAAATATTTTGAAAGTTTGTCGTCATATAGATTACTTTAGAGCATGACATAAGCAATAACATAGATATAGATATATGGTATAGAATAGTTCTTATATTCCTGTTGGTCCCCTTAATAACTTCCAATGTTTGAGATAATTAATCCTGGTGTTTACTTTAATCCTCATCCTAACTAAATCATAACTTCCTCATCCCAGGTAAATCCACACAACTCCATCTACTGAAGATCTCTTGTGTTTAAACCTCCATCTGTCTTATATCACTTCACTTGGAATATATGTTAGATTTCATCCCCCAAAATGAGAGCAATGAAAATAATAATAATAATAATAATAATAATAATAATAATAATAATAATAATAATGATAATAATAATGATAATGATGATGATAATAACAATAATAATAATAATAATAATAATAATAATAATAATAATAATAATAATAATAATAATAATAATAACAATAATAATAATAATAATAATAATAATAATAATAATAATAATAATAATAATAATGATAATAATGATAATAATAATAATGATAATAACAATAATAATAATAATGATAATAATAATAATAATAATAATAATAATGATAATAATAATAATAATAATAATGATAATAATAATGGTAATAATGATAATGATAATAATAATGGTAATAATGATAATGATAATTAGACATTATGATAACTACTTGATGTTCAATATGAGGTCTTTTGATGACCTGTTGGTCAATGGGCTGATACAACTGGTCATGACCCTGTCTTATGTACTTTGAACCTTTTAGAACAGTAGGACGACCCCTTGCACACGACGGTACGACCCTTGCACACGACGGTACGACCCTTGCACACGACGGTACGACCCCTGCACACGACGGTACGACCCTTGCACACGACAGTACGACCCTTGCACACGGCTGTACGACCCTCAGGAATAATGGACTGGCTTTCGACCTGATTTTTAAGGGTTAGGTTAAAAGGCCAAACCATCATGCCCGAGGGTCGTACCGTCGTGTTCAAGGGTCGTACCGTCGTGTTCAAGGGTCGTACCGTCGTGTTCAAGGGTCGTACCGTCGTGTTCAAGGGTCGTACCGTCGTGCTCAAAGGTTCAAAGTATTTCTATTTAGATTTCTGACGTTAGATCTATTGTTACTTAGATCATTCTTAAACAACCAGGTTTTTATTGACCTTTCGTTTTCATTGTGTTTTCTATCTCTCGTGATCATATTAATCAATCTATCTCTCGTGATCATATTGATCAATCTATCTCTCGTGATCATATTGATCAATCTATCTCTCGTGATCATATTGATCAATCTATCTCTCGTGATCATATTGATCAATCTATCTCTCGTGATCATATTGATCAATCTATCTCTCGTGATCATATTGATCAATCTATCTCTCGTGATCATATTGATCGTTCTATCTCTCGTGATCATATTGATCAATCTATCTCTCGTGATCATATTGATCGTTCTATCTCTCGTGATCATATTGATCGTTCTATCTCTCGTGATCATATTGATCAATCTATCTCTCGTGATCATATTGATCGTTCTTTTTATTACCTAATACAACTTTACTAAAGTCATTTCTAGTTCATGACATTCTTTCCCCGGTAAAGTTAGTCTTTTACTAGTATTGTAAGAACAGATTCAAATTCTAATTTTTCTTCTAAGTTTAGTTCAATTCTATTTCCCTAAATTCTATGATTACATTCTCTAAGTATGATAGTAACTTTTCAGATTCTACGTCTGTCCTCAAAATCTACTACTTCATTTTTCTATGTTATGTGTTAGTTGAATAATCTGTGTACAGAGTAAGATTATAATTCAAGATCTCCATATTAATTCCGTGACTTTTATAATTAGGAAATTAACGATGACTTTAAATCACGAACACAACCGGAATATGATGTAGACTTTGACATCTGACCTGGACTTGAACCTTCACCTTCACTAGTGACTTTGACCCGTGTGGTCTAACTGGACCAGACGAGACAGATAGTTGACCTTATGATCCTGAATGCATCTCAAGTGTCTTCTCAAAGTTATCTTACACTCAGACGCCACATTTAGATGCTCTTATCTTCATTCCAGTTCTCACTACTGATAACAACTTGAGAAAGATAAGACCAGACTGCGTCCATCTGTTCTGTATGGAGGACGATCTAAACATAATGTGACACTGACTTATAGGTGACCCAATGTGGATTGTGTATCTGTTGAACTGCAAGTAGCTTTAGAAGCAGTGAATGTCCTTATTAAGACTCGCATGCACTCGCACATGCACTCAGAAACGTATGCACTCACAAAGGCACTCAGAAACATATGTAAATTATGTGATGTACTCAAAATTACGTGCACTACCAGATGCACTCCCAAATGTATGTGCTCTCAGATGCACTCACAACCATATACACTCGTATATACACTCAAAATATAAGCACTCCTAAATGCATTCACAACTATATGGATTCTCATATGCGTTCATAAACATATACATCTTACATACACTTGTTATGAAGAACTCTACATGTTAAGACGTAGTGACCAACCACTAAGACCATTACTCATCCAGACTCACAACTTCTCCTGTGACTCAACTTGGTCATGAAGCAGTAAACTACACTGCCACTTTGACCAGGTAGACACAGACCTTTCTCCCCGACACGCCATCACCCCGGCCAGACGGTGGCATCCACGACAACTGAAGGATTCTCTCCTTCTCCTTCCCCAGGAGTTCCTGCAGGACACGGCCGTGGAGGGAAAGCTGGGAAAGGGACCGGAGGAGGTGGACATGGAGGCTACAATGGCCTCTCCAACTCCGTTTCCCGGGAGATGACTTGGGAAGGTGGGTGTTGTAGGCAGAGAACATATAACCTTCACAATTCTTGGAGGTAAGTTGAAGGAAACTTTAGTATCATAAAAGGAGACTTAAGTCCTTCACGGTTCTTGGAGATAAGTTGTAGGAGACCTTAGTGTCATAAGAAACCACGACAACTTCAATACCTCAAAGGTTTTGGAGGTGAGCTGGAAGAAACTTTAACTCCAAGAGAATGTATTTACACTTCTGTACCTCAAAAATTTTGGAGATGAATTGGAGATATTTTGCGACTATAAGAAGCCAAAGTCACTGATAGACATCAAAATCCTTGGAGGTAAGTTGGAGGACATTTTAAAACCAGAGGGGAAACTCGCAAAAAGATTTCTACTTTGCTGATTTACTTATATAAAAGTCAACTCAGGGATACCTATCTGTGTTTACATAGTGGCTCCAGAGAAATGTAAATATTTTACTCCTTCTAAAGAAAATACCTTACATGATAAGATTGATGGATATATAAATATCTTTCTATCATTTTCATAAATATTTTTGTAAGTTCTATTTCGAAGATGTAGCTGTTAAGAATATATATTTTTGTGTTTCTTTCAACCATCCAAAATTAGGTATTCCTTCTTGGCTGGTTGACTCTCATGTTGACACAAGGAGACATTGATGCATTTTTATCAATAGACAGACAGTTATTTCTGAGTGAATGTTGTACAAACAGGTGTCTGTGGGCTATTATACAACACAGATATAATCTGGGGCAATTATACAGCACAGACAGATGTTTGTGGGGGAATGTAACAAAGACAGATGTTTGTTAGAGGCTCCACAGAAGACACAGATGTTTAGTAGGTAAGATTAGCAAAGACAGATGTTAGGGGAGGAGTCCACACAGATGTGTGTGTATAAGTGTATCATAGGCAGATGTTTTTAGGTGACCCTAGTTAGCATAATACACAGACATATGTTTGTGGATTAACTTGTTCTTATCTGATATGTTCTTGGTCTGTCTCCTACAGACATCGTGCTGGCTATGCAGTTAACAGCCATGTGTCTGGGGGCGCTGATGGCCCTGTGTGTGGTTGCCTGCTGTGCCTACAAGATCTGTGGTCCGGCAGAGGAGCTGGAGTGGGGCTCACAGTACTCGGTCTTGAAGAAACCTTCCAGACAACAGCCAGAACTCCTACGGGAGCTCTGAGGCAGGTCCTCGCCCTCTGCTGCCACCCAGGAATCCTCAACCACAACTTGGGTCTTTAAGGATACGACCCAGACACCACAAGGACACTAGGGGAGTGTCCTGTCATCCTGGCAGAGGGCGAGCTGTAGCATGTATCATGAAGGTTCACCAGGAAGATGGTCTTCATGTTGAAGACAAGGACTTCCATCTATCAGCAGCTTGGGTGTAGACAGCTTAAGCTGGTGGATAGAATACTTCAAGCTTCAATGTCTACTATCCAGGAACTCACTATTCCCAGAAGTAATCACAAACACAAACAGATGTTCCAGAGAAAATGACTTCTAACTCTGTGGTCTGACTCAGCTTAAGTTATTGATCTCTCATCCTGTGTTCTGACCCAGGTCAAGTCACACACTCTTCTCTAATTGACAGTTGGGTTTATGTCTTTACAATCAACAGGTTGTTGATTCATTATCCTGATGTCTTATCCTGGGAGATCCAAGTCCCAATCTACCGCTGGACTCTGGTTATCATGAAATGGTTGTTCGTATAAGACTTTAATGATTGTGAACAATTGAAGATGAAAAGTCAGACACAAGTTGTAAGATAATGAAGGTTTCTGTCATCTGATGTTTCTATGTTCTACAAACTTGGATGTTGATCATATAAATGACAAAACGTCGTACCGTCTATAGAATCCTAGATCACTTTCATTCAGACTTCAGTGACGCAGCCACTTAGCACTGGTAACAGTGACGCAGCCACTTAGCACTGGTAACAGTGACGCAGCCACTTAGCACTGGTAACAGTGACGCAGCCACTTAGCACTGGTAACAGTGATGTGATATAAGGATTCAAGTATATGAGAGAGAAAAAAAGAGAGTCTCAGGATATTGTAAAGTTATTATACGACATATTGAGAATGATTTACTACCTGCCAAAGACAATTTATTACCTGTTCAAAAGACTTTACTTCCTTCTGAAGATACTTTGGTAATATAATACTTTGGTCGTCAACTTTCTCGTGCATTTTGAAAACTTTCTGACCCAACACTCTGCACATATATCTATATATCCATCATGATGTGTATATAAGTAAACGCAACAAGTGAAAAATCAAATGATAGTTCCTGTTTTAGTCATGTTTTGAACAGGTTTTCCTCCAGATCTGGAGGGCCCATGTAGCCAAATAGCACCAAGTTGGCTGATAGGAACAACTTAGTGAAAAAGAGAATAGAGTATTGGCCATTGATGATGGAATGGCACTCGCTTTTGTCTTTTCTTCTGCTCTAAGTAGTTCGCTAAGGAATTTGATGTCAACAAACTTGATCTATGTATTCTAATTACTCGTATAAATCAACTGTCTGGAGAAGTGGATGTGTATTTTGTGAAACGTAGCGTAAGATAGTGAAATATGTGGATGCTCCACCTGCGGAACCCCATGTTTTGCTGACGTCAAACGCTTAGGCTCCGCCCACTTGTTTATTTGAGGAGCCAAACTTATAGTATTCAGAGGTAAGGTTCTCCTTTCTTTACTGGAATGTTTCAAGCTTAAGATTAACCTGTGTATTGTGAGTGATTAGCTCGCTCAGTAACTAATGTACAATGATATGCTATCTGGCGTTGAAAGAATCTAAAATATACCATAAAGATGTAGAACGTAACTTTAGTAATACAAGAGCTATTGTGCTTCTTGCATGTGTGTATATGGAAAGGAATTATATATCAGTAACATATATATATTGGGAAATTAAGCCTAAACAGGCCTATTTTTTTCGCCATGGTGACAAATATTGTTTAAAGGGTTTGATATAGATCTTTACTCTTTTAAAGAAAGGATGAAACATTTTTCCTTACCCGTTTTAAAAAAAAAAGGGGTTTTCCCTGAACTTCGAAGATTGGAGTTTTACATTTCAATATTCCCGAATAATTTCCTATCTTTTTTATACACTATTACCTTTATCTCCTTCTCATATAAGGCGTGTTTAAGCATAACCTTCATTGCCTCTGAGACTAGAGACATCTAGCGGCACACAGTCTCGTTCAACAGGTGGAGTATCCTATATAACGTATCCTTCCAACGTAAGGATACGTGACGTGTGGTCTGCTGTAGAAGGAATAGGATTCCTTCATTCCTTAACAGTTGTTCTTCGTTCTCTTCAACGTAGTGGGACATAGATGTTAGATATAGGAATACTGTGTGTGTGTGTGTGTGTGTGTGTGTGTGTCAGTGTACGTGTGTGTGTGTGTGTGTGTGTGTGTGTGTGTGTGTGTGTGTGTGTCAGTGTACGTCAGTATACCCAGGATCGTCTTAGTACCATCCTGTAGGCAGTATTTGTCTGTTTGTGATGTGATCAGTGTTTGGCTGATTGGTATATTGCCGTTGATTACACGTATGATCAGTGTTCATCACATTGATAATCACTGATGATCACACTCGTAATCAGTAATTACACTGATAATCAGTCTAGATAGCACTGCTAATCACTGTTGATTACACAGATAATCAGTGTTGATTACACAGATAATCAGTGTTGATTACACTGATAATCAGTGTTCATTAGACTATCAATCAGTGTAGATTATTCTGATGATCAATGTTGATTACACTGATGATCAGTGTTAATTAGACTATCAATCAGTGTAGATTATAGTGATAATTAGTTTCTCAATGATCCTGAGACCCACAGTGTTCTAATACACTTTCCTTTGCAATCTTTGCAAACCAAATTTTCTCCCAATATAGACTTTAAGAACATATAATATATTTCTCAACACTAAAAGACAATAATCATAAGTAAATAAACCAAAATTCAACGAAAAATACTAATACGAACACAACTTTATCAACAAAAGTAATACAAAGTAAAACTTTTATAAAGTAGTTTAAACACAACTCCTTTCTTGTTGTAGTTTGATCTATGAAAACTTTTAATGACAAAAGTATCCCAAGATTGTTACTTTTTGCACCCAGAGTATTAATACTTTACCAATAAGGTTTATTTTTCTGCACAAAGTAATTAATGTTTTGCCATTAGGATGACAGTCACTTAGAAAAGGCTCGAGTGTTGACACTTATAGACCTAAGTAAGTTTGTATATACTTTAGTGTTATAGTAACTTAGTATATAATTCTTAAACAAAGTTTAAGAAGTTTGCTACTACAAACCTAACTTGATAGATGCAAAGGACTTGGAACTTTGCTGTTAGAAAACTAACGTCTAGAAAATTAATTCTTATATCTAATTATCTCTAGATTTTTGCTATTAGGTATTCATATCTAGAGTTAAGTATATTGGCCACTAGAACCAAACCTGCTAGATGAAGTAAACAGGATCTTCGATTTCTAGAAACTTAACTTCATAGATGTCATTTTATGTAGATATCTCACACTAGAATCTTTACACTTTACTCACAACTCATAAGTCCCCTCACACTAGAATGTTTACACTTTACTCACAACTCATAAGTCCCCTCAAACTAGAATGTTTACACTTTACTCACAACTCATAAGTCCCCTCAAACTAGAATGTTTACACTTTACTCACAACTCATAAGTCCCCTCACACTAGAATGTTTCCACTTTACTCACAACTCATAAGTCCCCTCAAACTAGAATGTTTACACTTTACTCACAACTCATAAGTCCCCTCACACTAGAATGTTTCCACTTTACTCACAACTCATAAGTCCCCTCAAACTAGAATGTTTACACTTTACTCACAACTCATAACCCCCCTCAAACTAGAATCTTCACACTTCCCCTCACGCCTCATGACTCCCTCAACACACATCACCATTAAACTTACAACTTAACCAAGTACTGAGTTTGACAACATATACAACACCAAACATAACCCATCATCCTCAATAACCTTCATTTTTTCACTCTTATTCTTTTTTTTTAGTGTTGCTTTCTGCTATAGAGAAGTCAAGCTTACAAACTGCTTGTACATAGCTACTTACACTTATACTGATACAACTCCATCAATAGTAACGTGATGCAAACATCTGATGGTTTGGTCAGTTGTGTTCAGTCACATCAACCAATGGAGACGAAGCTCTGCTTTCTTGCTGATGATCATTTCTTCACTGGACACTTAAACTAGTGTAGTTATCTTGAACACGACGGTACGTTGTACTTAAGGATCTTACGTCTTGCCCACATTGCTAGTTCTTAGATATCTTCATGAGAGACTCTTCCTCCACATTTTACTAAGATAGGCAAGCCAGGTGACCCACATCCTCGGGCATTTGATGTCCATCTTTACATTTTGACTCAATGAGAGAGTCTTTGACATTTTGGCAGGCATTTGAGCTCTAAAAGACATTTATAGATAGTGAAGCCAACATTGGCATTTTATACTGACACTGAAACTCCCTACATCTTGTTTAAGAGATTAGATACACAGTTACTGGATATACATAAAGTTAGATATTGCTACTTCAATAAATTCTAAAAGCAGGAAGGTAAAGAAGTAAGAACATTACTAAACGTCTCCCTAATTATACAGTCCAGGGAAAATATTCCATAACTCATAATCTCTTCCATATATTACATGAGTCTTACCCCCGAGTATAGCGTAGATACAATGATATTGCAACGTATTGTTATCATTTGCAGTGGTCTATAGGTTGATAACTGGCAGTAATTGCACAATATGAAGAGGACCAACAACAAGACATATGTATGTATTTCAGTTTGTATGATCGATTGATCTTCAGTTTTGCATCAAAGGTGATGAAAAATTTATATATAACTTGATATATATTAAAGATGCGAGTGTACATTAATTTTCCGATTTATTCTTGAAAACTGGATGTCTGTAAGAGCCAGTGTGATCTGGTATGGTCTGCTCAGACCGTCTCTATATGTTTAAAGGGACGGAACAGACCATGGTCTTAAGTATTCCTCCTTTGATATGCAAACGACTTTCCGTATAAGATAATGAGTAACCTTGCATTTCGTAGCTATACATGCAAGTTAGACGGAACACTATATCTTATGTACAAAGGAGAAAGAGATCATAAGTTTCCTAAAGATGAATAAGGATGAGCATAAAAGAAAGATAACGCACAAGCGTTTTTGTGGATGTTTTCACTGGATTCATTCGACTTTTGGCTTAGCTCGTTCTTGTAACCATTCTTGGTGCCAAAGTGTTTGATGTATTTAAATGGAATGAGTTACATTACACTTCAGCTTTTTTAATGAAATTATCTATATAATTTACTAAAACAATTTACAAACTTTCTACAAATAATTCCATATATTTAAATATTTCTTACTACTACTATAAGTACTTATAGTAATTATATTTCTTTATCAATTTTGACTTCATTAAAACATTAAGTGATATGTGAGAATTGTTTCTCAGTGTTTAGATCACCGTCCAATTGTTTCATTTTAATGTAAGAGAATTTTGGTGTTTTATTTCTTGACATAATTACCACATTACTTTGAATACGTAGACATAGATAGATATATAAGTGTGTGGGTTTGCCATGAAACCACTCAGTAGATTTCTGTT
The DNA here is from genome assembly GCF_036320965.1 of Panulirus ornatus. Lineage (NCBI taxonomy): Eukaryota > Metazoa > Arthropoda > Malacostraca > Decapoda > Palinuridae > Panulirus > Panulirus ornatus. The sequence goes on along the minus strand of NC_092228.1, from coordinate 39,004,695 downwards.
AAAAGTTTTACTATATACATCAGTAGACAGAAGTGGGAAGATAATTTGAATGATTGTTCAAATGAAAGTGATCATACTTACAATGTTTATAAGTGGAGACCTATAAGTACTGTATAAGAATTTATAAGAAATCGAACCTATTTGTTCATTAAGGGTCGTGAGTGAATAGAATTGAAGGAAAAGATGAATAAGTAAGATAATGAAAGAAGAGTTCAAGATGATAACAGATAGAGAAGATAAGGGCAGAATGAGAGGCATTGATGACGAAGTAGAACTTAGAGGAAAAGTACGACAGAGTTTAAGATGATAAAGATGAAGGAAATGTGCGTGAAGAGAAGGGTGAAATGAAGGAAGTCATGCAATGTTAGTAAGTCATGTCACTCATGTCACTCCTCAGGAAGGTGTCATGACATGACATGACATGACATGACAGGGACAAACCTTACCCTGAAGCAACACATGTAGTTCCAGGGCTCGGCTTCTTCAGAGAGAGAGAGAGAGAGAGAGAGAGAGAGAGAGAGAGAGAGAGAGAGAGAGAGAGAGAGAGAGAGAGAGAGAGAGTCATGTCTTCATGGTTCAGGAAACTAATTGAAATTATATATACTTGAGGAGAGGCCAGAGTAGCTCCACCTGTGTTTCTCTTGGCCACACGATCACCATTGAAATTCAAATTACGAACTTGAACATCTTGGTTCGGTCTACAGAGGTCTTGTAGAACTTGATTTAAAGCTTAATGAATTATTCAGATCTCATGAAGGACGTCAGACTAGCCCTCCAAACTTTAGCCCCAAGTTGATGTATCTAGATGATGCTGGTAACCTCCATTTGATAAAGTTGCTAAACTAGGAAAGTATTAAGAGATAAAAGTATTGTTTATTATGAACCCATGACAAATGTAGTGACTTAAAGCAAACAAATCCCTCATATTATAATCAAAAAGAAATTCTGAGAAAGTTTATGAACCAACTGTCACATGATCTTTGAAGTTCACAAAGTGATGACGTTGATGCAATTTTGATATAGAAAAATAAGACTAATAAAGACAAGAGCAGTACGATAACATGAAAGTATTGTGAACACAAACGAAAATTTGGTTATACAGCTAACAATGAAAAACTGATGAATTGACACATGAATACCACAAAGTTAATGATGGATTTATCTCTTTGAGACGGTATCTCCCTATAATTTTGAACGTACGACCCTTGAGCACGACGGTACGACCCCTGAGCACGACGATACGACCCTTGAGTACGAAGATACGACCCTTGAGTACGAAGATACGACCCTTGAGTACGGTGGTACGACCTCTGATCACGGGTTGTACGACTATTGTCCATACTTGCCAGACATGTACCTAAATCATTAAGGATCAGATCCACGACCAGGCAAAGCATATAAAAGGGTCGTACCGTCGTGCTCAAGAATCGTACCGTCGTGCTGAAGGGTCGTACCGTCGTGTTCAACGGTCGTACCGTCGTGTTAAAGGAAGTAAAGATAAATAATTAGAGGATCACAAGAGGGGGAGGAGTATGAGTTCATTTGCTTAATACTGATAATGGGTTGTGGGTCTACCAGCTGAGTATTATAATGGGTTATGGGTCCACCAGCTGAGTATTATAATGGGTTGTGGGTCCACCAGCTGAGTATCATAATGGGTTGTGGGTCCACCAGCTGAGTATGATAATGGGTTGTGGGTCCACCAGCTGAGTATTATAATGGGTTATGGGGTTATGGGTCCACCAGCTGAGTATTATAATGGGTTGTGGGTCCACCAGCTGAGTATCATAATGGGTTGTGGGTCCACCAGCTGAGTATTATAATGGGTTATGGGTCCACCAGCTGAGTATTATAATGGGTTGTGGGTCCACCAGCTGAGTATTATGATGGGTTGTTGGTGCACCAGCTGAGTATTATAATAGGTCTTAGGTGCACCAGCTGAGTATTATGATGGGTTGTGGGTCCACCAGCTGAGTATTATAATAGGTTTTAGGTGCACCAGCTGAGTATTATAATGGGTTGTGGGTGCACCAGCTGAGTATTATGATGGGTTGTGTTCCCACCAGCTGAGTATCAAGTCTCCAACAAGGCTTAACCCTTAACCCGTCACTTTCATTACACTAATATTTGTAACATTCTTATGACATGAATAACTGAATATCATTATACATATGTACTGGTATAGGAACATGTAGATATAAAGCACACACACACACACACACACACACACACACACACACACATATATATATATATATACACAAATATATATATATATATATATATATATATATATATATATATATATATATATATATATATATATATATATATATATATATATATATATATATATATATATATATATACATAAATATTAGTTTTCTTGTGGTGTATATCTGTTATTACTTACAAATTATCAGAAAACACAGGGTTATTGTCTTGCTTAACTTTGATAAGTAGTTCTTAGAAGTACTATAAAGATATTTGCATATCACTAATAAAGTTAACTTTGTCCTGGGCGAGAGTGAGGACGAGATGTGGCCAGAATTACCACGTAAAGATGTTGTATTTGTTTTTGTTGCCAAACAAATAACAAAGAAAATAAACACAGTAAACATTTGTAAAATTTGCTCAATGTTAACTTAAGTTTTCAAGATGTTTATTGCATTTCATATAAATATTCCTATACACATGCTTCCATACATTTAATTTCGAATTGTTCCTACGTTATTCAGTTATCATAGAAATGAATAATATGCTGATAATTGGTAATGAATGATAAGCTAATGATTGGTAATGAATAGTTAATAACCAGCTTGTTCCTCTTGTTATTGTTGTTGTTTTGAAATGCTTATTGTAAGTATATTGTAATGCGTTTTGTTGTTCTACGTCACAAGGTGTAGCGTAATTTCGTTGCTTAATCTCGTTGCATAATGTTCTTACCTGCTTATGTATAATAAATACAAACGCTTACATTCACGTTCACCATTCGTAAGTCAGGCGACATTATGGAAGTATATTAATAATAATGTATTGATTTTGTTCCTAATAGTTTGGTAAGTGTGCAAACTCGTGTTTAATCTGACCATTGCCAGTTAGTGTTCATTAGAATTAGTTAATATAACCAATCCACTAGCTAAAGTAAGTTGAATTTTACTTTTTCGTGTATATTTCTAGAGCAATATTTTGTTGTATATGCGAGACTCTACAACCAGTATATGCATGTGTTGTTGTGTGTTTACATATTCTAGAATAGACGTATTATTGCATCAGTTCAATCAAAATATCCTGATAGAATTCAATCATTTCTTTGATAGATATACAGAATGGTGTATCATTACTAACTTGGAGTTCCTTGCCAGTGTATACCTCATCCATCAAACGTGTAAGAATCATTATCTTCCTCACAGATGACCTTAGCTTCCTGCATTGCGATAATAGATAGAAATAGCTCTCTTCAGGCAAGGAAGATAAGATGTAGCGAGAGATTGTTCCCTCTGTGTACAATGAACAGCTTCTTCTTCCGTCGTAGATTGAACAATAATATACTTCTCTCATTATTTGTTCAAGATTGTAGTTTTCACCGAAGCCCTCCTTCCGTTTTCTCTAGAAATATCTATGTGTATTATGATCTTCTCTCTTAAAGTAAGGGACTGAGCCCCTTCCTTACTTTGAGCCCCTTCCTTACTTTGAGCCCCTTTCTTACTTTGAGCACCTCCCTTACTTTGCACTCCATCATTAGTTCCTCTTCTAAGTAGCTTTATCTTAGACGTTCAATTATCATGCACTGTTGCCATGTTCTGTAACATGCACTGCATTCTTACCCCTCACATCTCTACTCTCACTCCCATTTCTACTCTCCCTGTACCCTCCCTCCACCCTTATATTCTCCCTGTTCACCTCTCACTCCACTCTCACTCTTTAGGTAAAACTTTATCATTCATATGTATGATCCGTACTATTATACATACCAGTCTCAGACCCTGATCTATACCACACACAGCCCCATATAAACCATTAAACCATTATAAACTCCTAACATAAACCAGCATCAGACCCTGATATACCACAAGGTCCCACGCACCCCATGTAAAGCTCTTCACATCCCATATTAAAAGCAACGAAACATTTAAAGAAATACACAATCTCTCTGACAACTGAATACGAGAAAGATTTTGGTGATTAAAAAATGAATTGATGTGGAAGAGGTTGGAAGGAAAGACTGTATGAGGGAGAGAGAGTGTTGGTTTGTCAATATAGAGAATATTGGTCTATATATCTGTACACGAGATAGAAATGAATTGTGAAATGTATTCAGGTTATAGACGAGGATGAAGTGTGAATAATAGTGAAAGGAAGAAATGTATGACCAGCTCGAAGGCTTAAGAGGAATGAATAGAAATATAGAAGAAATAATAATGAAACAGGAATATGACACGGAAGCAGTGGATGCTGACCTGACACTCATTTGACCTTCACTGTTATTGGTACAAGTTTGACCTTGTATATATAAAAATGATAATCAGATCAACGTTATTTGATATCATAAGTATAAAATCCTAAGCAACAATATTTTCAATTGTTTTATTTCCATTTATTTTTGGCACCAAAGGAACAAATATTTATATTGTTGATGATTATATTATGAAACTTAATGTTCAGTGTTCTTCAATATAATTCAGATCAACGTCAACATCCGAAATCCACACAAGAGATTACAGAAACAATCATGTTTACAAGTGTTGATGTTTGATGTTTACTGATCAACAATATAACATTTTGATGGTAGAAACAGTAGTATTGATCAGATATTAAGTAATTCAAATTTATCTTTCACAACTCAAGGATTCAATGATGAACTTAGAGATTACATCATTGTTTCTAACTCTAATCTTTCTCGTCAATATCATGTAAACTCTTTCATTATATCTACTGTATAATACAATCTAATTCACAACAGATTCTTGTGGATAGAAGATGTGGTAATCTATTCTGTATACCTGATAGATGGAGAGATCTCAAATCCCGTTGATTGATTATACAAATCTAAGAATGATATGGCTATGATATGGAAATATATGATCCTTCAATCATTCTGGTTACATATATTATATATATATATATATATATATATATATAATATATATATATATATATATATATATATATATATATATATATATATATATATATATATATATATATATATATATATATATAATTTTTCAATATATGATTTGTCAATCATGAACTTTCTAAGGATCAAGTTGTGAAAAATGACTGAAGATGTAAATTATGATCATGAGGGAGGTAATTAGCCATATTACATAGCGTTCGTGTATAATTAGGGTATGTGATGCTATATAAAGTGAGGTTTTATTTAGTGTTTCATTTGATAAAAACTTTGTCAATATGTGAATCATTTATGAAGTTTAGTAGCACTTAATGATTATAAGATTATATATCTATAGGTTTCCAATATATTTTGAGAATTAATGTGCTTTATATCCTCTACACTGTCTCAGAATATTATCAGACAATTTTTTTTCTCATTCAATAAATCAAATAATTGAAATAGATCTTAGACAGAATCTTAGGTTTTCCCTTCAACAAAATCCTCTGACTTATCTGTTCATTTCTAGATTGTATTAGACAGATGTACTGTGAACACTGGTCCAACAAACAGCAAGACAGAGAGATGGCTCTGGTCTTTGATGTATGTGTGTAATGCATAATGATAATAATAATAATAATAACAGTAATATTATTAATAATAATAATGATAATATGTTATGGACCACTACGTTTATTGTACATGGTTTCAGTTGACATCTGTCTTAAGACAGGTGTTGTTCTCTCAACTGTGGACCAATTAGCTACATTATTTGCTGTAGAATAAAGAATAAATATATATACATAGACCTCTGCTTATCTCTCTCCTTTTTATGTATCATTTATGGAGTATATCCAGGAAGATAGACTAGATATAGGAAAATAGATAATCAATTACATTAGTCTAAACATATATAGGATTTAGACTAACTCACATTCAAAACAGAACTGTAGTTCAAAATCAAATATCATTTCCCTTGAAAAAAAAAAATACCGTAAGGCCTTGCCTAAGTCACTGACATTTAGAACTTTGATTTAGAAATGGATGAC